>NW_018408700.1:342934-410732 GCF_002113885.1 Mizuhopecten yessoensis
CAAATGATACTTTGAATATTACATGTTAATAACTTGATTGGAATTATAACCCTGAGTTGACAGTTTGATATTTGAAAATTTTGAGCCAACCCCAAGGGCTGTAGGGTGGGGCCCAAAAGAGTCAGTGTGCTAAAATTTCTTCATTTTCCTTGTTTAGAATCGGAGGTGCTAGTTTCAAATACTTTTTAGTCTTAAATCTGTATGCTAGATATTGAATAAGGTGGTTTTATTGTTTTTTGTCACTTTGAATAATATTTCTGTTGATGTTAAAAGCCAAATCAACTCTCTGTATAAATATATCAGGTGACCATTAAGGCCCATGGGCCTCTTGTTAGATCACTGTAAAGATAACATGGCAATATCAGCCATACATAGTCATATCTAATCCTATCAGCAGTGCAATATGACATCCATGAAACAGATGTTCAGAGGAACCCCCCCCCCCCCCCATATATATATGCACAAGCTTAAGGTCAGCTTTGATATACGACAAATGAACTATGCGCAAAGTATTATACTTTACAAGGACTTCATCATTCAAAAGACTTGCAGTAGTCAGAGAACAGAAAAGACCAACATATTTCTAGGTGCGAACAAAAATATCTTTATAAATATATCTTTTTTTTTTCAGCTAAGGGAAGAACACTGTGTTTCTTAAGTTGAAGAAGAAAACAGAGGAACCATGATTCCATGCGGTTTCATATGTCTTCATCTTACTAAAGGAACAAGAGAATAATGCCGACGTTACGGGAAAGATATTTATTATTATTTTTAAGTGTGTCCATAATTATAGACAAAACGTACTACCACAGCGTCAACACAAAGGGATAATATATACTACAACGTCAGCACATAGATATAACATATACCACGGCGTCAACACACAGGGATAACATATACTATAAACGTCATCACAAAGGGATAACATATACTACAACGTCAACACACAGATATAACATATACCACGGCGTCAACACAAAGGGATAACATATACTACAGCGTCAACACACAGATATAACATATACCACGGCGTCAACACAAAAGGAATAACATATACCACAGCGTCAACACACAGGAATAACATATACCACAGCGTCAACACACAGGGATAACCTATACTATAAACGTCAACACACAGGGATAACATATAACACGGCGTCAACACACAGGGATAACATATACCACACCGTCACCACACAGGAACAAACTATAATACAGCGTCAACACACAGGGATAACATATTATACAGCGTCAACACACAGGGATAGCATATACCACAGCGTCAACACAAAAGGAATAACATATACCACATCGTCAATAGTTTTAAAAATTCAGCAGGGATATAGAACGGGATTCGAACCCAAGACTTCAGATTGCTATGCCATCGCTGTAGCAGAATAAGCTGCCCGGTCAACGTAGTGCTCTTGTCCAACTGTTGAACAGTTTTATCCGAAAAAGAAATTAAGGAAAGGTAACGACAAAAACCACATAGCAGTGGGGACAGGGATTTTTCAGGACCAGGATAATATTTTTAGCTGCCATATATATATATATGCACAAGCTTAACGTCAGCTTTGATATACGACAAATGAACTATGTGCAAATTATACGGCTATACTTTACAAGGACTTCATCATTCAAAAGACTTGCAGTAGTCAGAGAACAGAAAAGACCAACATATTTCTAGGTGCGAACAAAAATATCTTTATATATATATATGTGTATTTTTTTCAGCTAAAGGAAGAACACTGTGTTTCTTAAGTTGAAGAAGAAAACAGAGGAACCATGATTCCATGCGGTTTCATATGTCTTCATCTTACTAAAGGAACAAGAGAATAATGCCGACGTTACGGGAAAGATATTTATTATTATTTTTAAGTGTGTCCATACTTATAGACAAAACGTACTCCCACAGCGTCAACACAAAGGGATAATATATACTATAAACGTCAACACAAAGGGAGAACATATACTATAACGTCAACACACGGGATAACATATACTACATCGTCAACACACAGGTATAACATATACCACATCGTCAACACACAGGTATAACATATACTATAAACGTCAACACACAGGGATAACATATACTACAACGTCAACACACAGGTATAACATATACCACAGCGTCAACACACAGGTATAACATATACCACAGCGTCAACACACAGGTATAACATATACCACAGCGTCAACACACTGGTATAACATATACCACATCGTCAACACAGAGGGATAACATATACCACATCGTCAACACACAGTGATAACATACCACAGCGTCAACACACAGGTATAAAATATACCACAGCGTCACAACACAGGGACAAAATATAATACAGCGTCAACACACAGGGATAAAACATGACACAGCGTCAACACATAGGTATAAAATATACCACATCGTTAACACACAGGTATAACATATACCACAGCGTCAACACACATGTATAACATATACCACAGCGTCAACACACAGATATAACATATACCACAGCGTCAACACACTGGTATAACATATTCCACATCGTCAACACACAGGTATAACATATACCACAGCGTCAACACACAGGTATAACTTATACCACAGCGTCAACACACTGGTATAACATATTCCACATCGTCAACACACAGGGATAACATATACTATAAACGTCAACACAAAGGGATAACATATACTATAACGTCAACACACGGGATAACTTATACTACATCGTCAACACACAGGTATAACATATACCACATCGTCAACACACAGGTATAACATATACCACAGCCTCAACACCCAGGGATAAAATATACCACATCGTCAACACACAGGGATAACATATACCACAGCGTCAACACACAGGTATAACATATACCACAGCGTCAACACATAGGTATAACATATACCACAGCGTCAACACAGAGGTATAACATATACCACAGCGTCAACACACAGGGATAAAACATGACACAGCGTCAACACACAGGGATAAAACATGACACGGCGTTAACACACAGGGATAAAACATGACACGGCGTTAACACACAGGGATAAAACATGACACGGCGTTAACACACAGGGATAAAACATGACACGGCGTTAACACACAGGGATAAAACATGACACGGCGTTAACACACAGGGATAAAACATGACACGGCGTTAACACACAGGGATAAAACATGACACGGCGTTAACACACAGGGATAAAACATGACACGGCGTTAACACACAGGGATAAAACATGACACGGCGTTAACACACAGGGATAAAACATGACACGGCGTTTACACATAGGGATAAAACATTACACGGCGTTAACACACAGGGAAAAAACATACCACAGCGTCAACACAAACACAAAATAGATCACAGCGTGAATACAAATTCACCTGCCAGTCATTTCTTCAATGAAATTGGCATACTTTTTGGATCCTTTATCCCAGTCCCAATGTGATAATAAAGATCAGACAAAGACAATCAACACAATTTAGCTAACGCTTTCAGAGACACCATCAGTGTCGAAATCACCGGAAATAAAATGGTTAGATAAAAGCAAGCCAACGAGGAGGAGGAGGGGGNCAATCTTCCATTCCTACTAGAAGGGCTGCTAATCTTTGAATGGAAACACTACCAGCAGGTCTGGAGGTGCCCTAGATAACTTATGACAACATCTACAACTCAAGGAAGGGATTTCTAGTACATAATAGGACGTCTCTGCAGAAAAAATAGACGAAAGTATACGAGACCATCTAATAAACTTATAAGATGTGACGACAAACATAGAATTGTCAAAGGTCATTTAAGGACGTACATTCATGTTTGTAATGTATGCGTGCTGGAGGAAGTATGCTGTTGTGCGTTCCTCCTTGCGAAAACGCGGATCTGATGCCAAATTAAGAGTGCTACCTGACTAATATACCATGCAAAAGGCACCCGGCAGAGTACCCTACCCGGTTACATTATACTGATAATTGAGAAACCTAAATCCCGACGTTAAGTAGGGAATAACAACCATCATTTTAAATTTTAAGGACTTTGGTATATCTCGTCCGGGAGACAGAACCCTTCGCCTTCCTCATATGGGCAAACATTCAACACTAAGGCCAAAAAAACCCCAAAAAGTAATTAAATTACAAAGGTAGCAACTGTTTCAATGGTTGCAGCATATTTATTTTTGTCGCTTTAGAGAGGCCGGGTTCAAACCAATTTCATTGTAGCTTGTTTAAATCCTGTGCCACTGACAAAAAGTGAAGTCTAGACATTGAAAATGGTTTTTAGCTATAAATATCGCCAAAATTAGTTTAAATCTTTGATACCACGAGAATTGTGTTACTTTATCACCGGAATAACTGGGCTTGAGAACAAAATCTGAGTTTGAGAACAGCTTCCTGAATACGGACCCTAGTACTGGCAATAACCTTTATGCCAGTTTAAAAAAAAATGTATAACGCATGCTATGGTGTTTATACCTCTAAACGCATGTGATTTAGATTTGACATACATTGTTACATACACTTCGATACCCCAGGGGTAACAATCTCTTACCTTCTCCGCTCCCCCGGATTATATCATAATAAATCGGAAGCTCCATATGCGCCACCTTATGGATGTTGCATATAGACTAACTATATATCCTTTGACGTACGTCTAAAAAAATACGCGGTAGTATAACAGTAAAACTTGACCGGCTTTGATGTCAGTGTCATTCCTCTGTAATCTTCAAAGGAAAGGCAACAACCTGGCGATTGGTCATGCTTTTATACATAAACCAATGAAATGGCTAACCGCGTGCCTTCGATTTTATCACATTTTCCACGGGTACAGAGAACGTCAACCCTTACACTTAGATTTACAAAAATACTAAGTAATGCATGTTAATTGTACAGATCACATTTGTATATTGATGTCATCAATTAAAGAGATTGGGAGCGTAAAACGCAAAGACTTTATCACAGCCTGACACCTCTTATATAGGCAGAGCTACAGCGACGTTCTATGCGGGTTGTTTTCACCATTTAGTCGCTGTCATAAGGACCCGGATATTCCTTTGGCAACTCTTCGCACCTGGTGTTGATGGTTTGTTTGATGTCATACTGGAAGTGGCACGTGCCTCTTACAGTCCAGATAACCGTTGTATCTCCTGACAATTTAACATCCTCACGGATAGCCAGTGGTTGACATTTGTTGATTATCCTCGCTATATCATCTCTGACCGTGTGAATTATACTGTTGCTTTTCGGATCTATGAAATCGACCTCCATCAAACCATTGATAGCAATACATGACTCAAATAAACCTGTGTATTCTTCCTCCTTCACCACCACTTCGGCGATGACTCTGTGACGTTTCGGGACAGGCAAGGTGCTGTCTGATGTCCATGTCAACGTGTGTGTTTTACTGGTTTCAGTACTGTTGCTTAGCGACACTTCAGGATTTATGTGAAGAGTTGTATTGGCGACACGAGGAACTCCCAGTTGAATTCCAAAGTTCATCCCCATCTTGAATCCATTCGTCATTGCAGTTTTCTCATTGACAGTAATAGTTCGTTCAGTCTTAAAAGCATGATTTTGATCGTAACCAGTATTGTTATTGTATGTAGATTTAAACACGATCTTGTTCACCGCATTAGGTATGTTGTTGTCCCCCTCTTGAGCATCTTCTTTTTCGCCCTTAGTGAATTTAGTTTCTCCTTGTTTTTTGAAAGTGATGTTACTCCTTCGAGGAACCTTTGTAAGCATTTCTAAATCTTTCAAGTACTTTTTCAGATCACGTATGCTCTTTGCGTCCTTTTCGTATTCTTCCCGTGCCCATTTCTCTACAATGGCGTCCAAATTCACTATGGTGTCCGTGGACATGTTGTTTTCCTAAATACCTGTATAGAAAGAAAATACAATCAAAATAAAAAATATGAAACAGTTATTACAGTTACCTAACCAAACGACAAACTAATATGGCCAGTAGGCGAATATCGGATTACATAAAGTCAAAAGAAATATCATTGAAATCTACTGGATTAAAACTTGTCAGTCGATGGTGTATTTCTGTGACGTGTTGGTAGCGTATCTATTCCGATATTATGATGCTTATGGGTACACAAAGTATGTGGAGGTAGACTGAAATGTTGAGGTATTCTGTAGGAAAGATAAGGAGAAACGCAGAAGGGATGGCGGGAAAAAAGCATGTATTTGAGTTCATGTAACAGAGAGTAAAGACGTGTGCAGACGGATACGGAAGCGGGAGCAAGGGAGAGACATTTTGGTAAACTAACATACACAGATGTGCGTTATTGTTAATCTTTCTATATTCCATTTGGACAATAACGACTCACACCCTTACTTTACACATATTGTCCAGTTTGAAAGGCACGGCATGTGATACCGGCAAATATAGACAATATCAGAGTTATCAAAACTTTCACTCCAAACTCAACGGTATATAATATGGCAAATATGACCACTGATCAAAAAATATAGATGACTGGTTGGTATCCTCTAAATTACAGAGTTTACGCTCACTTACGCTCTCTGCACAGAACGGGAACGCGTGTTATCACTTGGATTTCGAGGATGACCGGTAGGTGAATGACGGGAGGCAGCTCTATAAGATTACCGAACAGACCTGGGTTAGGTCAACTTTGGTAACCAGCTCAGTTACAAAGTGTCACTTTCCTACAGCAATGATTTCTATTTAAGCTTATTAGATACTATGATCATTATATACTATTATCAAGGAAAACAATCCAAGACACTATCAGACTATTTCAAAGGGAAGCAACAACGAACTACACTCTACACTCAATCGAATGTTCTCTATCTTGCCTTTTCTATACTTATACATATCTCTATGTAAAATTGAAAATTGAATAATCTGCGTGCTAACATTTCCACGAAGCAGTTGTACGTGAGCTTTGTCAGGTTTATCGAAATTTTTTGTTTATGAAATGAAGATGCCGAATCCCATATTATTAGTACTGCTTATAGACTTCAGCCATCGCCGAAGGCCGCTAGCTGAATTGCTACCGCAAATAACAATCCTAATTCCTCTAGTAATCATATACAGATAAATCCAGTCCCGGGGAAATACAATTCAACGTATATCTAAATATTATACGGTGCATCAATGGTTTGAACGGTTATAACAAATTTTTACTGTAACAGCGGCCGTTACAAATGTCCCCAAAACTAACCCCGCAGTCGAAAATGATTATTTTGGAAGTCGCTGTGCTGTTTGTAGTGTCGTATTATACCTGCATGTATATACCTTATTTTATCAAAATCGATTAATGACATTTGGAACAATCAGATGAGAATATACGGCGAATGAAAATGAGGATATACATTTTTTTTGCCAATCTGAGGCCATGGTGGCCATCTTGGATGCGTAGCATGATTAAAACTAAAACAATAAAAAGGTTGCTTGCAAATCGAAGCATGTCCATCAATATTCATGCTTGCACATCTAAGCATGCCCGCTAGTCCCGTACTAAGTTTCATTGGCATCAAACTAGCCGTTTCCGAGAAAACATTCGGAAAAAATTAACTGCAGGAAGAAGAAGAAGAAGATGAAGAAGTTTATTTACGTCAGTTGGCTGATTCCTAGACGTAAACAAAGCTTGTTCAACTCGACCGGCCGGTCAGTGACTTTCCCGCGGAGGCGCCAAGCAGCACGCGGCATATAGATTGTCTTACACTGTTCACAAAATATATATAGAATAGCAAAGAATAAAATCACTTATCGCACCTCGGACAAAAATTGTCCAAAAACATTGGTTTAGAGCTGTCACGTGGTGACCCTCTAACTTTCTATAGAGAGTCAGTAGGATTCCATTATAGGGCAATATGGCCGCCCATTGCTCACCGCTTCAAAACTAAAACAACAGATACGGGTACCTGAATATTCTAAAAATGATACAATGCTCACCGTAATTCCTATTCGCTACAATTGCAGTGTTACTATTATACAAAATTTCGCAATTAAGAAATGAGAAAATGTTAACGATCTGTGTGATATCTTGTTCCAAGGACAAAAAAACTGTTACATGTTATGTTTTCGTTATATAATTTATTTTATTTTCATTTATCAAAGTTGATTAAATTTGTTAAATATTCATATTGTTTTGTTATGCATTACATCATTTTCATTTTAAGCAAAAAGGGTCCTCGATGCGATAAATTCGTTATATAGTCAGTTACTGACCCTCTACAGAACCATAGCGGGTCAGTAACTGACTATATAACTAATATTATGATACTCCACACGACTACGCATTTCTTCACCATGATTTAAACATATCCAACAAAAATTAGAACCAAACAAAGAGTTGTGTTGTCCACAAACAGAATTAAATGTTACTCATGTCCCTTACAGAGAGCGATTGTGGTAGCCGACTTTGCATACATTTTAAAGCAATACAAATAGTCGGGACAACCAATAAACAGTAAGTTGTAATACACAAACACTTTAAACGTTGATAGACTATACGAATATTGTTACAAAACTACATATCTTTAAAACATTTTATGTTAATGCAAGATGTGTAGTCTTTAAAATCTAAATAGATGGAGAAATTGCTATAATATACATTACAAATTAATCACAGCACTGTCTCGTTATTATCCCTCAGCAAAATTGATCCTTAGGTTGATAGCATGCTTTATTTCTGAAAACATGACTAAACGTTCCTCAATTTAGTTTATAGAAATAATAAACAGAGGTACTGACCAAATCAATGACATTTTGACCCTTAAACCAGGGTCAAGGAATGGAAGACCTTTTCCAAATAGATAATATAAATGACAAGGTTGACGACCTAAATCTGTTATCTGACCGAAAGGTATATAAGACGGTCGCCTACAGTACTACTAGTGGGGGAGCAGTTTCAGGAAAGAAGATGATGCAAGCTGTTGTCAATTTAGTAGTGTCAGCTACTCTTAGCATCCTACAGTTCCTCAGTGATGTGGTAAGTTTATATTTTATATCTATTTTCTCCTTCATTAGGGGACTAATTCCTGTCATATCTACATTCCGGGGTTTGCAATATAAGTAATAAGGTGGGTTTTTTCCGGGTTCGTTTAAGGTTTTATTTATAATGTGGCATTTATTACCCCTTTATTAATGTTGATACAACAGTTTGTTCTGCATTTATTTATTTGGTTGGTTATTCATGTCTTAAATGATATGACATTTTATTCCGGGTAGCCATTTCCTTTAAACAATTTCATTCCGAATGTATTTTCAGCGTAGTTGGAACCTCTGTAGGTATATTGGATCGGACGTTGAGGTTATGGCAGGTTTTACCAATGATAACTTACTGTACAACATATTTGCCAGTTTCCACACCCGTTTGTTTTAAACAATACAACATTTTGAAATTGGATTGAAAAGAGAGAAAATACCACTAAGTCATAATGAACTGGCATTGGTCTAACTAATACATTATTAGGAATGATTATAAATATTTGAAATAACTTCCAGATCGAATATTTACTCTGTGTATTGCATTCCATTAACATATATACTGCTTTCAGTCGCCGTATTTTCTTAGGAAATATTGTAGCACGATTTTGGGTTTCACTTGGTTCTGTTATTGTTTTTCAGTGGCAGATACATATAGCTCTACCGAGAGATGGGCTAGTACCGGAAGCTGGATTAATCGTTAACAAACTGCTATTTCAGTTGTTTGGGAAAGACAAATTCAAGAAACTTGAATATCTTTGTCAGTTTTACCATAAATTTGGCTTATTTAAATACGAGGGGAAAATTTACATATTTGATGAACATTTGGCACAAACTGTTATCAATAAACTAGATAAAGTGACGGACAATTATGCCGACGACACCCCACTCAAAGATTCTTTTTTGAGCTCGTCTGAAGCAATGCCAGACAGTGATCGTGTCATTGAATCTATTTTTCGCAAAACATCAATTTACGGACGCAGTTCTTTAGTAATCCGTGACTTAGACATACTCTGTAAGAATATACTAGAAATGAATGAGTCAGAGCCAATCAACTTTACCAAACTGAGCCTCAGACTTGCCCTTGACATGGCCGGTCACGTGCTTCTAGAACTGGACCTCGGTGGACAGGAGGGAAGACAGGACCGTCTGCTAGAAACAATGATGACCATTC
This sequence comes from Mizuhopecten yessoensis, assembly GCF_002113885.1. Lineage (NCBI taxonomy): Eukaryota > Metazoa > Mollusca > Bivalvia > Pectinida > Pectinidae > Mizuhopecten > Mizuhopecten yessoensis. The sequence goes on from NW_018408700.1 coordinate 353,061, forward strand.
TACATAGGTAGGGCTTCGTTATTTTTCTACTGCAGAAGAGCTTCAGAACGTGCGTCTAACAGGAAGCTGAAAAGAGCTTTGTAAATCAATTAGAGTTTTATCACACATCTTTTGTTGTAGTTTTTATCGGGAATTAAAGCCACAATGACTTTCTCACGAAATTTAATGGTTTTACAAAATCCATAGTATCACATCTTTATCTATCTTTTTTGTATTATCTTTATTGTTATCGCTTAAGCAAAATATGATAATAATGTTCTCCTTGTGTTAGAGTATTTGTATATAGATAGATATGTTCGCAATGATCAATTGTATTTGCCTGATCGCAAAAACTACTCATCAAATAATCAACGTAGAAGAAGAAGATATACAATACATATATCGTGAGATAGAGGATATCCCAATAGTGATGATTGGTAATGATTTATCAAATTTTACAAGTTGTATATGCAACGTCATGTTTTCCACAGGTGCTATGCTTTGGAAGAGATTTCCAGCAAAAGCAAAGAATTTGCGAAGGCAGTAGACGAACTGGACAATCTGACGTCACAAATCCTAACGGATGCGGTCAACACTGATGATAACAACGTTAAAGCGAGGCGACTAGTTTCCCAGCTATACGACGCGTGCGGTTACGACAAAGTACGATCGATTCTCTTTGAACCACAGAGAGAGAGAGAGAGGTTTACAGTGAAACTACGTTAAGCGGTTGTATTTTAAGCGCTTTCTAATTTACGTTATATCATAAATGCTGTAAATATTGTACATTTTATCATACATTGTATCTTGACCATATGTAAGATGAGCTTCATGCTCAATATGTTATCAAGAATAGATAAAGCCTTTATTATTATTATTATTTATTATTATTATTATTATTATTATAAATAGTAAGACTATATCTCGTTTATGTTCGATGTATTTTCCAGGCTAAAGACAACATGAAGGTATTTTTGATGGCGGGAACAGAGTCGACTGCATCTGTTCTACCCATTATGTTCTACTTGCTCGCCAAATACCCACAAGTACAGGTATATATAACAGTAATATTCAACGGGTACTGCGATTTACATGTAGAAATATCATTAACGGATTCTCCGTTTTACAGGTAAATATGTAGTCAATATGACTGGACTCCGTTTTACAGGTAAACCATACCATCAACGTGTACATCATTTTCCAGATAAATTATGTCATCAACGGGTACTCCGTTTTACATGTAACATCCGACATCCTAAGTTAAAGGTAACGTTGTCTTCAACACGCCAATTAAAGGTAGCTATATCCTCAACACTGTAATTTACAGGTAACTTTCTTGACAAAATTCAACTTAACAGGTTACTCTCAGATTTACTGGTTGCTTTCACCTCAGCACTCTTTACAGGTTACTATCTCCTTAATACTCAAATTTACAGGTAACTTTCTCCTCGACATTCAAGTTTAGTTGTAGCTTTAATTTCTCCTCAACACCCAATTTTACAGGTAACTATCTCCTCAAAACTGAAGTTTACAGGTAACTGTCTGCGCAACTCTTAAATTTACAGGTAAATATCTCCCAAACACTGAGTTATCTTCTCAACACCCTCATGTAATTACCTCAACACGAAACTTACAGGTATCTTTCTCCTCAAATGCTCAAATCTATAGGTAACTATCTCCCCAACACTGTAATTTACGGGTAGTGATTTCCTCAAAACTCAAATTTACAGGTAACTATCTCCCTGACAATGAAATTTACAGGTAGCAATCTCCCTAACACTGAAATTTACAGGTAGTTATATCCTCAACACTCTCATGTAATGACCTCCTTAACACTCACATTTACAAGTATTTATCTCCTCAGTACTCATATTTACGGATATTGATCTCCTCAACAATTAAATCTACGGGTAAAGCATCTCATTTACACTCAAATTTATAGGTAACTCATTAATGTCATAAACTGGCATTGGGTCTTATACTCTATATTAACAAAGTATTGAAGTTACTCACATTCGTTTTAACGAAGAATCATTGAACATGTTTCTATGTATTAACAGAAAGAACTCCAAACAGAAGCTGAGCAGAATGTGGATAATATACGGAAAGACCCGAACTTGCCATTACCGAAGATAGATAGTGTCATCAAAGAGGTTCTCCGACTTTACCCAATCGTACCATTTATCCGGAGACAAAACGAGAGACCCGTCACTATAGGCAACTTCAAATTAAAGGAGCGCGTGAGTGTTAAACATTATGTAACAATGATGATGATCGTTTACAAATAAAGCTGCTCATGTTATTTATATGAATAAGTAAATGTTTTTATGAGTAATTTATATATGTTTTGTTAAACGGAGATATCATTTTTGTTTCCTTTTTCTTAGAATTCCTGATTTGTGCAATTAGACAAAATTCACTTCAGATCGCATGATAAAATATGTTCAAACAATAGATAGATTTCATGTTTTTCATTTCATACATAATGTTTCAATTACGAAATTGTGTTTGATATATTATTTCTGTTCAATTAATGCATTATTCAGATTGAATAGCTATATTATAAATTTCAGTTGATACATTACTCAATTCAATTAACATACTATATATATCAAATAATAAATCACTAGAAATAATGATTATCGATGCAGGAAAAGTGAAACAAACTAATCATTCTACCATACTGCCATATTATTATTGATGCTAAATATTGTACATTTTGTGACAAATGACGAAATGTAGAAATACAGTAATAGGGGATAAGAGTCTATCAAAACCCTTCTAATTAATTTTCTTTTGTAACAATAGATCATTTATTCTTAAAATTATATTGTATGCAAGCTGTATAAGAATAAGTTCCAGCTACAAGGTCACGGCCAACTGGGGACTGATAATCCTCCAGCAATCAAACACATTGTTACGTAAAATAATAAATTGAAATATGCAGTGAGGAAGCACCTGTTTAAAGAAGCTGAAAGTCAAACAAATTAAACATTTTACTTCACCATATGACCATTTCGTTCATTATGTATTTCTGTTAATACAACATGTCCATTCGTTGTATACATATTATATAATTTCCATTATTATATAAAATTTTATTATATTGGTGTAAAAACGATAATACATGTATATACGTTATGAGTTTCTGTTTGAATGGTATGTATTTTAGTTTTTATATTATATATTATATATTGGCACCGTATGTCCACCTATGTAAATCAGTTGTTATATATCTTCCCACAATTAATACGACAATTCTACTGGTTTATCGCAGTTGATATGTAATGTATTACTGTTGATATGTAATGTATTACTGTGGATATGTAATGTATTAGTGTTATTACTGTTGATATGTAATGTATTACCGTTATTACTGTTGATATGTAATGTATTACCGTTATTACTGTTGATATGTAATGTATTACCGTTATTACTGTTGATATGTAATGTATTACTGCTGATATGTAATGTATTACTGTTATTACTGTTGATAAGTAATGCATTACTGTTATTACTGTTGATATGTATTGTATTACTGTTATTACTGTTAATATGTATTGTATTACTGTTGATATGTAATGTATTACCGTTATTACTGTTGATATGTAATGTATTACTGCTGATATGTAATGTATTACTGTTATTACTGTTTATATGTATTGTATTACTGTTATTACTGTTAATATGTATTGTATTACTGTTGATATGTAATGTATTACCGTTATTACTGTTGATATGTAATGTATTACCGTTATTACTGTTGATATGTAATGTATTACTGCTGATATGTAATGTATTACTGTTATTACTGTTGATAAGTAATGCATTACTGTTATTACTGTTGATATGTATTGTATTACTGTTATTACTGTTAATATGTATTGTATTACTGTTGATATGTAATGTATTTCTGTTATTACTGTTGATATGTAATGTATAACTGTTGATATGCAATGTATTACTGTTGATATGTAATGTACTACTGTTGATATGTAATGTATTACTGTTGATAAGTAATGTATGACCGTTGATATGTAATGTATTACTGTTGATATATTATGTATTACTGGTGATATCTGATGTATTACTGTTGCTATGTAATGTATGACAGTTGATATGTAATGTATTACTGTTGATAAGTAATGTATTACTGTTGATATGTAATGTATAACTGTTGATATGCAATGTATTACTGTTGATATGTAATGTACTACTGTTGATATGTAATGTATTACTGTGGATATGTAATGTATTAGTGTTATTACTGTTGATATGTAATGTATAACTGTTGATATGTAATGTATAACTGTTGATATGCAATGTATTACTGTTGATATGTAATTTATTACTGTTATTACTGTTGATATGTAATGCATTACTGTTATTACTGTTGATATGTATTGTATTACTGTTGATATGTAATGTGTTACTGTTATTACTGTTGATATGTAATGCATTACTGTTATTACTGTTGATATGTATTGTATTACTGTTGATATGTAATGTATTACTGTTGATATGTAATGTATGACAGTTGATATGTAATGTATTACTGTTGATATATCATGTATTACTGGTGATATCTGATGTATTATTGATGATATGTAATGTATTACAGTTGACATATTAAGCTTTACATTTCATACATGATATATTTCAGAGCGAAATTATGGTGTTTCTTTGGGGAATGCATCGATCTCCGTACACATGGAACCGATCGACAAACTTCGTTCCGTTCCGGTTTTACAAAAACCTGTCTAGAAAAGACAGTTCCAATTTATATATTCCGTTTGGAGACGGATCGCGTATGTGCATCGCTCAGCACTTGGCTAGGCTGGAAATCCGACTGACTATGGCGGTCCTGTTAAATGCCTTTGACTTCAGACTGGTGAAGGAAACACAGGACCTTCAGTTTGTGGTGGACTGGACACATTCTGTGATCCATCCCGATAGGGACATGTTCTTCCGTGTCGTACCCAGGGCAATGCCTGCTAACGCGTAAAAGTTAGGAATGGGCTTCACTAGATGTACATGGTTTTTATAAGGATCAATCGACCATATACAATTTTTCATAGAAAAATACTATTTAGGGGAAATATATATAATAATGGTATGGTACTTTATAAAGGATAATGGTGAAGTGATGTATATGGGATGAATATGGCAATTCATACAGGATGAAAGTATTGTTGTTTTTAAAGGATGGTGAGGTAGTCATTCATACAGGATGGAAGTATTGTATTTTTTACAGGATGGCGGGGTGGAAATTTATACAGGATGAAAGTATTGTAATTCAAACAGGATGATGGTATGGTAATTCATACAGGATTATAGTATGGTAATTAATACAGGATGGTGGTATGGTAATATATACAGGATGACAATGTAGTAATTCATACAGGATAATGATATAGTAATTCATACAGGATGATGATATAGTAATTCAAACAAGATGATGGAATTGTAATTCATACAGGATGGTGGTTTGGTAATATATACAGGATGGTGGTTTGGTAATATATACAGGATGATGATATGGTAATATATACAGGATGAAAATGAAGTAATTTATAAAGGATTTCGATTTCAATAAATTTTATTGTCAAAGGACAAATGGATTGGGCAGCAGGCATAGCCTATTTAAGCCCTTTCCAAACATAGTAACAGACAGTGGTACAAGCATAGACATAGACATTAGAACACATACAAACACATATAAACAAGTTGGCATTATCAAATTAATAATCCAATTAGAGGAAACAATTACTAATACTCATTTTTATCATAATTGAATCTAATGGTTTAAATTCTAACCTTTTATTTTGATATTGAAAAGACATATAATATATATACCGGTGTATATATATATATACATATTATGAAGAGAAAAGAAAAATAATTTGTTGATTGAGCTGCATGTATAAACATTTGATGGGATTAAATTACTGCACCCAACAGATACAGGCCAAACAGTCCATTGTATCACACAAGGCCATCCACTGATGAGTTTGGAAATTCAATCCCACCAAATAGTTTAATTTATGCATATTAAACACAGGTTAGATATATAATAAACATGATGTAAAGCTTTATATTCTTATTTATGTAGTTGTTTCCCAATATTTTTTAATAAAATAGTATAACTGGTCTTCTGANCTGAATTTATAAAGGATGATTGTGTTGTTACTTATACAAGATGATTGAATAATGTATACAGGATGAGTGTGTGGTTAAACACTTAGTTAAACATGATAACAGTGATTTAGGTTGTTTACATCATGATAACACTTAGTTTTGAATCTTGACAACATGATTACAGTTAGTTTAAAAGGTATACAATATGATTGCAATTAGTTTAGATGTTACTTCATCCTAACACTGAAGATTACAAAGTATGTTGATTTTTTAGACTTTTTTACAAAATATAAAAATAATTATTAATGATGCTTAATGATAATTGTTCAGACTGATATTTGTTACACAACCAACAGTAGTTAGGTACAGTTACCGGTAGCATACATCCTTAACCAAAAACGGGGCTCACTGCGATGATAAGGATTTTATGTACATTTTTGAAAATAAAATTAATGCTCAAGTGTGTACGCTTAGTTCTTAGGTAAATACTAACAGTTACCGGTAAGTACACTAGTGCTGGTCACTATGGATTTATATTTTACAACTGGATAAAATAAAATCGAAAGTATCGAATTCCTTCCCATATATCAGGAAAAAGTTGAAACAGTGCTGATAACCCTGTTAAAACAAAGAATTACTACAATTACTCTAAGAAACAATGAAAGGTTTTAACGTACAAATACTAATACTATAAATAAAAACAATATTCGTATCACGTGAGAAATAATTAGTTATTCACTTGTCACGCACGTGGTAATCCCTGTATTACAAACGCTTTGTAAATTTCCTAAACACAATAAAAGCCTCCTGAAAATATATTGAATTGGATTGAGAGACCTCCAAAAATCGTGACTACAGTGCCATAAAATAAAATCCAATGACCGTGACGTGAGGCGGTCAGGGTCCCCTGTGCTACCAACCTACTGAAGTTTGCCGCCTTGACTTTATCCCTGACTTCAGTAATTGCTACATTGACTGCTATGAATAATTTCAATGCGAGATATAATTATGAGGGCGGTACAGAAAGCAGCAAGTCCCTCGACACGGTTAATTCCAGTATAAATCATTAATGTTATAACACATTAAGGATTGTCCTGGTGCTGGTCTAATAAGCTGACTACTAATACCATGACCGTGTCTTGTATTGGTCAATGAGAAACCTGTGACCGATATTTCATTACCGTATACTATACGTTATCTCTATTATAAATGACGTCTTGGAAATTCAGGGTAAAAAAAAAATGAATTAGTTACATCAACCATTATGGACTTGCTACGGCATTTTAGTAAGTAATCTAAACATTTCTAAATATCCAATCTTCCTCACAAGCTTATGTGTATTCCCCAATATGAAAATAATAACAACTCTGAGCTTTGACGTCAGAGGTTTGCTTTCAGGGTCGAGATAAGGAATTTTTATTGTGTCGAATACCCCGTGTTTAATTCAACCAACAATCAAACCATAAAACGGTGTAAAACAGTAATTGATATTATTGGTGACAAGCCAGCTGGCTACTTATTTTATTTTCTCAACGCATGCCATATGAAACTCGCTATGACCAGTAATTAACCCATTAACTGTGAAATGAAATATTTTCTTCCTATCAGGTCACATTTTTCGTGGTGTTCTTGAAAATATCGTCGGTGAGGTAAAATATTATTTTGTTAGGAAATCCAATGTTGTTATGGACATTTTTCAAAAATACTCTACTTATAAGCATTGCTTTGGTGAAAAAAATAGTACGTGTGCTCATCGAAAAACAATGTATGGTTAAATCAAAGGGATCGGTATCATTTATATTACGAGGTAGCCATTTTTTGGTAAAACGTTTGGTTTGTCGGATAGATACAACCACAAATTAAACCAAAATCTGATTGTGTAATTTGCAAGCCATATTCAGTGTCACTTGTTTAATACATGGAATCGACATGTCATATTCAGCGTCGTTTATTATAAAACATGTAATCGACATGTCATATTCAGCGTCGATTATCATAACACATGTAATCGACATGTCATATTCAGCACAATTATTATAAAGCATGCAATCAACATGTCATATTTAGCACAATTATCATAACACATGTAATCAACATGTCATATTCAGCGTCGATTATCATAACACATGTAATCGACATGTCATATTCAGCGTCGTTTATTATAAAACATGTAATCGACATGTCATATTCAGCGTCGATTATCATAACACATGTAATCAACATGTCATATTCAGCGTCGATTATCATAACACATGTAATCAACATGTCATATTCAGCGTCAATTATTAAACATGCAAATTAAACAAACGTCATATTCAGTGTTATAATCAAATTTTTAATAGGCATGTCATATTTCACGTTATTTATCATAAAACGTTTAATCACACGTCATGTTCAGCGCCATGTATTGTGAAAATGTAATCAGCATGGCATATGTCGCCTCACTTATCATAAAACATGCAATTAACATTTCCAAGTGCAGCTTGAACTATTATAAAACAAGAAGTCAACAAGTCGTATTAAGCGCCAAATATCCAGAGTAAAGGGAAATAGGATGGCGTAACAATTAGGTTGACCAAATGAAAAAGAGATCCGCATACCCATTCCAACATAATATACCTTTAATAAAACTCGCTGAACCTCATTTCAGAAAAGCATGACTAGTTAGGATTTATTTGAGCTCAACGTCATGTGGATATTTTACATTATATACGTGTTTTAAACATGTAGGATATCAAAGTATTCATTTTGTGAGATTGATAAAATGAGCCTGAAAAATTTATGTTTTTATTCTATATTTTCCTTCGCAAGGACTTATTTATTTATTATCTAATATATATATATATATATATATTTATATAATATTGGAAGGGTAAGCGCCTTTACTTCTACAAGTAATTCTAAGTCAAATCCAAGCAATGTGACATCATTAAACGAGAACCTCAGTAATGACAGCGAGACTATAGGTACAAGAAATACTAATGAACATAACATAATCAAAGACGTCGTCTGGGAATACACTATTTCCCAGTGCTTGCCCGTTGGCATTGTAGTTTAATATTTAATTCAATACACTACTTAGCTGCTAATGCTTAATAAAATTGGTCCAAGATAATTAAGATCTTGAGAATATTGCACAAATTGCTTATCGCCTAACTTAATTATCTTGGACCCATTTTATTAAGCTATATTTTCTATCCCTATTTAACGGAGTTCTACCGAGCAAGAACAAAGCCTTGGAGATATAAATATCTTGTGGGTAAAAGAAATTTATATCCATTTCACGACATTTCTAATTTGACAGAGATCCTTCTAATATCCCCGTCAGTTGTCTATCGAAATGTTAGCGCTATAAAGGAGTCTGGTAATACATCGAAAAAGAATCAATTGAAAATAAAAATCGAAATATAAATGACGTTTAGAGAAACTTCAAAATGGAGGGGGCGTTGGTTTCAAGATGGCACTGATGTAATTAATGTTTAATTCATAGCGTATTAATGTCATTATATTGCAATGGTGCAATTAATATATACGATACAACTTAGGCATTCCTCAACATAATGGGAAAAAACGTTTAGGATTTTCTTCAACTTAAGGAACATTCTAGAAACTTGGTCCAGAGAAACTACATTAATCCGTCTCCGCAGTATTAAGTGTTCATACACTTTTGTAAATCAGTTACCCTGTATTTTAACCAACATCAACAACTATAGCTACAGGGATAGTGACGTGAACAGTGATACTTTACAGAGGTTTGAGGTATAAAAAAGTTCGAGAAAAGCAGCGAAAATATGTAGTTCATGTACACGTATACTTAATATAATAATTACGGTAGATTATGGCTGACGAAACAGCATGTTGCGTTATTTATAGAAAAGGTTGAGGTCAGACAAACTGCACCTGTTATTATCGACTGGGGCAAGTTATTTCATACGTCTCCTTGCGTTAATGAAGATATGAATATGTAATGGTGACAGATACATAAACCATGATTATTTATTTTTTCGAAATATTTAGACTAAGCGTGAGAAACAACGTATGCAATAAAATCTTCCTTGGCTGGTTGTTTAAATGAATTATTTAGTTCCTGACTGATACTCTCTGTCTCTAGGTTGTATTCAAGTAAAATATTGAGTAACTATCTGATAAATATTTTCCCCCTCTCTCGTTTATATTTTATGTAAACTACTTAACAATTGTCTGATAAATCACGCATTTAACAATAAGATGTTGTGTCGTGTTGCGACAATATTTAACATGTGATTCCGCCTCTAAATCCCCACCAGACCCGGTACCGACGCATTCCTCCAAGAGATTTTTATACATGTCTATACAATACATTCAAATATATAAAATAACAATGTATTTGAAAACAAAAAGACAGCTATTTTGTTATCACATATGGATTATCGCGCGGAGGGCAAGAAACAAACCAAATTAGTATTTTCCTGCCTAAATGTTACATCAGCTAATTACACTTAGGAAAACTGGTAATGCGAGTGTTAAATGAAGATAAGTAGTCAAAATCGAATATTATATGAAAAATATTCATAAACAACAGCATATATAATATATCTAAAATGTAATGTCCGTGTATGCATGTTTTGTTATATGATCGCGCCGTCCGGTCATAAGATCAGACAACAGCATAGCCGGTGACACAGATAGCCATGATAGAATGATAAAATAAATCGTAACTATTATCACTACACCAACCGTTTAACAACAAAAGGATAATGTATAGTGTACTTTTGTCTCATGCCCTACCAGTCAACGGTCAAAATGGGTTGGCACCCACCAGATTAATAGTATATCTAGGGAGTCCAAACTCCAAAAACGGATTACACCGTTGACTGATAGGACATGATATAAACAACTGTTTTGCAACTTGAACAATGAAAAACCATTAAGTAATAGATAAAAAAAAAATTCCAGAAAGAAAACAAAGACAAAAACAAACTCATACACAAATAAACAAATTGATTTTCTTTGTTGAACACCAATTCAGCTTGTTCATCACGTCTGAATTTTAAGAAATGTTTAGGAAATATAAAGATAAGCCAAAACACCGGAATAACATATCTAAAAACCATTATTTCTAAACATAATTAAACTTGACGTAAGATGACTGGTGTTCTCTTTGAAACATTAACTAATAAATGATAACATTTCATTATTGTTTTAATGATGTGTTGGCGGCATCAGAATTTTTCAATATAATTGCAAACAAGTTATGCAAACATCAGTTTATGTTTGATTGAAATTTTAATATGATCGGGTCAATGTCAGATTTCAGGAACAGGCCACTCGTCCCATTTAGAAAAGAGTCGTCTGGCTGATACCACATGTACTAGTCGATCTAAAATCCAACATGGCGACCTTTACACGAAACATCACACTGTTCTGGACGTGCACCATATTTATTATATACGTTTCTGTAATATTTTTACGCAAGAAATAAGCATGTTAGTGAAATATGATTTTTGCAAAACGATAATCTGTTCTTATTTCCAAATCTCAATACTTATTGAACTTACAATATATATATATATTGATTTTCTGTCCAATCGACAAATTCAGCTGGGATCGGTTGTTTTCAATGTTTGGCCGGGAAGATACATTTTTTTAATTTTCAATACCGCGTATGCATTTCAAATAACAACTAAAATTAAAATATATCATGAATTAACACACTGATGTTAAAGCGATTATTGAATATATACTATGTACAAGTCACGTTCAGACATAATGCATAAACCAAAATGAAAAATTCACGTTTGCGAACCATGTTGAAAACAATATGAAATAAATAGTTAATTAGGAAATAAAGCTATTTTACCTTGATAACGTTTCACGTAATTCACTTTCCAGTACAGAAGTCACAATCTGCTTAGTTTTCGCCTCAAAAGCCACTTATTTACTGATCCACTTGTGATCTCGCTCCAAAAAATAATAATGAGCTTCGCCAGCAGGGAAAATGTTTGGTCAACGCGGGACACGTGACTCTGAAAAACAGAAATTATTATGATAATGTCTCAGCATATCCAAACAATGCATAAAGAAAATGTCTGCACCCGAAGTGCGCAAGCGCATGCAGTAACAGCATACTGCAGTGTGGTGAAGGTCAAATAAGGTAGCATGTGACTTGGTGACTTGCATCTGCTCCCCAATTATGTGTTCAAAATCAATAACAACGTCAATACTAAGTAGTCGTCCCAACGGTGAGGCCTTTCTGGGCTTCAGACATCAGTCTGCCCCCGGAAATTTGAACCATGTCCCTCAGATTTGTCTCCGCCATTGTAATGTTGAATATCTGGAAAACTCTTGTCTTATTTCAAAAGGTTTTCTTATAGAAACTTTTTTTTTTTTTTTAGAACCTGTTGGCGATTCTATAAAGGACAAAAAAACAAGCGTATCTGGACATAGTCACTGTATACGAAGAAAATGTCTTAAAGGAAGGAAAAGAAATATTCTTGAAAGTAATGTTATGTGTTGAAAAAAAGTTCTGTCAGACCCTTGCAATGTGTGGTCTCACATAACGCTATGTCTCCTAACAAAACGTACAAAGTGGGGCCTTACGGTATTATTTCGATAGGGGACAGTCATCAAACACCCATTAACAATCGCTATAGGTGTTTTTAAACCACGTTCCTCCTAAAACTATAACTGATCAACCCCCATATCGATCATGTTCCAAAGATCAGACCTTAGAAAACGCTCCCGCCGCGGCTCGACGCCGGTACACAAGTTGACGACCATCTGCTCGAAATAACGTGAATCCGAGGTTCATCAGTGAAGAGTATGGACGTCAAACGTCTCATAGGAAAACGTCTGGGCATATCTGCTTCTATTTGTGTACACAGCTATGTATATTTAATAAAAACTAAAAACAATTAAGAAGATGCGGGCTTTTTTTGTTTGAGTATAAAATACAACAACATAAGTTAATTACGAGCGTTCGATTTCATTTACATATTACGTATGGTAATATGACGTTTCAACGTCACCTAAAGGGAACTGGGTCACGTGAGGTTTTCAACTACTGCTTCCATTGGCGTCTGGGCATTTACTAGATGGGAAAATATGGACGGAACAGTGTTGAAAATTAGAATGATTTAATACTCTTGTTTACTGCATGCTTCACGGTGTACACTAACATTCAATGTACGTCGGCGACAAAGTACATAATGAAGTACATAAAAGTACATAAAATACATATATAGCAAGCAAAAGTACAACTGATAGATTATGCTATCCGAAAAGGTCACTGGTATTGGAATAAAGGTTATGTGTTACATATATCTCTGTCTGCAATTTAGCATGCCTGCATCTGGTATGTCAATTTTGAACCCTTTGCTTTACAAAGGAAATAGACGTTAAAACAAACTTAGCATTTTATTGTAAATATAGATTATCACATGAAGTCCAGCTGAATCTTGAAGAGGAGAATTTCCTTCATATGTTATTCAACTGCACCGAACTGTGTATTAAGTGACTGCTAATCACCTTTATTAAATAACTACATTTCCTTCCAGTGTACATGTAATATTAAGAATACACAATATCTAAAATATGGTGCAATGGTACCTTTCCATAGACGTTGGAAACATATTACCTACGGCTACATTTTCAATCAGATTCATGTTACCAATAGAAAGTAGATCAGCTGTCACAGTAACGTTCCTCGATTAACTTATCAGGTAGTTACAATTATGACTGTTAACGATTTCTATTGTTTTATAAAATTTTCATTTAAATCTTCTATAATTTTTGTATCGGTTTCTTATTCAATAGTATGTTTAATAAGGTTTACTGATTCATCACCAGCGTTTGGGGGTCTATAAAGCGTTGCATTGAGAACGTTAATGTTCCTTACATTGAACTGTAGTCAGATACATTCCAGATCTATATAAGCCCTAAAACCATGTCGTCGCTGTATATTTGTATTTCTGTTCCGGCTATTCCTACGCTTAGGTAATAAAATATAATGTCAAAAAGTGTTAAAACCTTCACAGAGTAAAAGTGCAGATGTTTCTGTTAAACAATTTAGTCGTGTTTCAGCAATTGAAACAATATCAAAATGTTCAATTTCAGTCATAATTGCATTTATTTCATAGTCACTACTATGAATAGTAACATCCATCAATACGGCCGCTATAGAATAAGGTCACTGTGACCTACTTATCAGTTATGTGCCAGTTTTAATGTTTCCTTTTCGCTGTATTTTACCAAATGTTCGGCCCTTTTTAGACGCTGTATACTACTGTATTACACGAACTATTCGTGGGCAATTTCTTTCATGGTTTGAAGCCATTTAGATCGTTTCGTGGTACAAACTTTCGTGGATATCCTGTATTCACCAACAGTTGACACATATATCATTCACATTCGTTGTATTTATTTTCGTGGTTCAAACACAAAAACCACGAATGTTTATACACAACGAACATTTCATGTTATACGGTACCTTTTCTCCGGCCCACTTTAGACGCTGTTTTCTACCTTTTGGTCGTACATCTTTAGACGCTGTGTTCTACCTATTGGTCGGCCCACTTTAGACGCTGTATTCTACCTTTTGGTCGTACATCTTTAGACGCTGTGTTCTACCTATTGGTCGGCCCACTTTAGACGCTGTATTCTACCTATTGGTCGGCCCACTTTAGACGCTACATTCTACTTATTGGTCGGCCAACTTTAGATGCTGCATTCTACCTATATTTCGGCCCAAATTAGACGCGATATTCTACCTATTGGTCAGCCCACTTTAGACGCTATATTCTACCTATTGGTCAGCCCACTTTAGACGCTGTATTCTACCTATTGGTCGGCCCACTTTAGACGCTATGTTCTACCTATTGGTCGGCCCACTTTAGACGCTGAATTCTACCTATTGGTCGGCCCACTTTAGACGCTGTGTTCTACCTATTGGTCGGCCCACTTTAGACGCTATGTTCTACCTATTGGTCGGCCCACTTTAGACGCTGTATACTACTGTATTACACGAACTGTTCGTGGGCAGTTTCTTTCGTGGTTTGAAGCCATTTAGATCGTTTCGTGGTACAAACTTTCGTTGATATCCTGTATTAACCAACAGTTGACACATATATCATTCACATTCGTTGTATTTATTTTCGTGGTTCAAACACAAAAACCACGAATGTTTATACACAACGAACATTTCATGCTATACGGTACCTTTTCTCCGGCCCACTTTAGACGCTGTATTCTACCTTTTGGTCGTACATCTTTAGACGCTGTGTTCTAGCTATTGGTCGGCCCACTTTAGACGCTGTATTCTACCTATTTGTCGGCCCACTTTAGACGCGATATTCTACCTATTGGTCGGCCCCCTTTAGACGCTATATTCTCCCTATTGGTCAGTCCACCTTAGACGTTGTATTCTACCTATTGGTCGGCCCACTTTACACGCTAGGTTCTACCTATTGATCGGCCCACTTTAGACGCTGTATTCTACCTTTTGGTCGTCCATCTTTAGACGCTGTGTTCTACCTATTGGTCGGGCCACTTTAGACGCTGTATTCTACCTATTGGTCGGCCCACTTTAGACGCTGTGTTCTACCTATTGGTCGGCCCAAATTAGACGCGATATTCTACCTATTGGTCGGCCCACTTTAGACGCTATATTCTACCTATTGGTCAGTCCACTTTAGACGTTGTATTCTACCTATTGGTCGGCCCACTTTAGACGCTATGTTCTACCTATTGATCGGCCCACTTTAGACGCTGTATTCTACCTATTGGTCAGCCCACTTTAGACGCTGTATTCTACCTATTTGTCGGCCCACTTTAGACGCGATATTCTACCTATTGGTCGGCCCACTTTAGACGCTGTACTCTACCTATATTTCGGCCCCCTTTAGACACTGTATTTTACCTATATTTCGGCCCACTTTAGACGATACAATCTACCCATCGGTCAGCCCACTTTAGACGCTGTATTCTACCTATTTATCGGCCCACTTTAGAAATGGAATTTTCATTCTGTTGACCTTTAGTACCACTGCTGATTCTTACATGAAAGAAATTACAGCTGTATCAAAATACATACTGTGTTTGGGTTATTTCCATCTACAAACAAAATTCTCAAATAGGTGTTTTATTTCTTCGTTTTTCTAATTATTGTTTAAGGTAGTAGACCAACTGTTATACAAACGTGAATGATGTTCGCCATTGCTTTTATCAATTTCTGAAGTCTACTTTGTGATAATAAGTGTTTGTGGTAGGTACATAAAAGTATCATATACTTCTGCCGTAATGATGGATGCTTTGGCTGACACGATTGGTTGCATTACCGCCTCCTGACAAAGACCTAACATACTTATTTAGTTGAGTGGAGGTCCTTACATACCTATAGTGCGAATGGTGATGTGTACTTGCCTCATACTCTAGGAATTAATAGTTTTAACTTGCAATACCTTGCAATTGGACTTGAATTGTATTATCTTGGATACAAGTATCCTTAATGTCTTGCGTCCTCTTGTACTCTTTGGGTGGTCGGGTGGTGCAGCGGATAGCGCGCTTGCCTTTCATCATGGCGGCCGGGGTTCGACTCCCCGATCGGACATGAAAAGGTATAGGATCACCTGCCCGATCACGCGGGTTTTCTCAGGGTACTCCGGTTTCCTCCCACAAAGAGCCCAAGCACGCTAACATCCGGGCCAACAAGAGTGATTAATATAAGTTGAAATAACTTGTTTCATCATAATTGTTGTAAAATAAATAAAGTTTATATTTTACTCTTGATCACTGTGCAAAAAGGATACATGCCATTCTGTACTGTTTGAAGTATCTTGGAGGTGCAGTACAATACACATATTTTCAGTTGTTGATATTTCTTTTTCCCAAAACAAGGATTCATTTTTAATATTTGGTATTGGTGTCGTCCATTTCTTTATCTTATTTACTTTGAATATACCATTGCATAGCCAGTATGCTTGTATCAGCGCCCCTGGACGTAAGTACCGGGCTTAATGGATTTCATTTGTATATACATCTGAAGTCCTTTGTTGTTTGACCTTTCCTTCCTGTATTAATACACAATGATTAATACATGCATTATGTGATTCATCATAATCATTGATAACTGTTCTGCATCGATATGTATTCTACAAATACATCACAAACAGTTTGGATATCTTCGAAGAGAATAGATTTCAATACCAACACCTAAAATAGCATTTTAGATGTCTGGTACCTTTTTTTCCACCTTGTGGTTTTATTGTTAGACACTTTAGAGGAAGGTTCTATTTCTTGTACATAATGCAATTACCATTACATCTTACTAATATGGAATGTGTTCAGGTTAACCCACAGAAAGCGAAAAATTAATATAACTGTGAACACTCTTCCTCCGACTTCACGTCTCTAGATGAGGCTGCTACGACTACGATGCTACTTATTAATATTCAGCATGAATATAGTGTGGTCCTTGCGTGTTTCTAGACACATAATAGAGTATATTGTTGACACAATACGGCCGCTATAGAATAAGGTCACTGTGACCTACTTATCAGTTCAAGTTCAAAGTTCAAACTTTGAACTTATAAGTTATATGCCAGTTTTAATGTTTCTCAGTTGTGTTGTATAATGTTGCACAAAACATCACAATAATGAAGAAGGGTTCAAAAACTAACATATAGCTTTGTCAAAATGAGGCCATTTATAATGTTGGTCCCCCACTTTACCCCCTTTTATCTCAGAATGATCTCAAAGTTGCACGGTATAAATAGAGAAAAAATAACAATGACGTGAAGTAACCATGACGTATGCTGTTATTCTTTTTTACAAACTTGTCGATATTTTGTGGGTTGGTGTCGATGTTTATCTCCTCAATTAGAGTATTTGATAAGTTAATCACAGGTTCTCCGAGTAATAAACTCGTAATAAACTTCATCCACATCTCATAATTTTGTTTGACAATACCTACGCTTCTGTCTGTGCCACAGTCCATAGTTCATTAAGTAGACCGACCGAATAAATCCTTCTTTCCAGGGGTCGAAACTAACTATTATAGCCACATGGTAAGTTTCTATATGGTCGAAAACTTCACTTGCTAAATCAAAATCTCTCAGTAGCAAAGCATGGCTTCTTTTTATCAAATATATCATTTACATATGGATGCACGTATCTTTCTGACATCTTGGTGAATAGGCAACAAGTCAAATTGCAGAAATTTGCGATTGAGGGATATATAATCAAACATATTTTTAAAATTAAAATGCATTTACAAGTACATGTAGAGATGTGTTTGTTTTGAATCTTAGCGTGTTAACGTAACATTTTTGAAATTAAAAGACGTATATTTTGCCTCCATTAAATATATGTAAAATGAGTTTTAGCAATTGTCACCTTTGAATAGCATCATTAATGGAGGGCTGCGGTGGCCAAGTGGTTAAGGCGTCGGACATTCTGCTACCACTAGCCCTCCACCACTGGATCGCGGGTTCGAGACCTTCGTGGGGCAGTCGCCAGGTCGGTAGTGGTTCCCCGGCTTTCCTTCTCCATCAAAACCTTGCACGTCCTTAAATGACCATAGCTGTTAATAGGACGTAAAACACAAACAAACCAAATCATTAATTGAACGTATGAATCGTGAGGCATTGCTAGATTTGCCTTTCTTTATATTGGGGTAAGTTTTCGTATTAACCCTAACAACCCATGGTAACGGCAATGACGAGAACATTTGGCTAAAGATGAAATTAACAACTAGAGCAAACGGTGGAACAGGGCAGCTATAGGTTACGAATCAATGTCTGCAGGTTCTGTATGTATACGAAAAGTCGTTACCTTTCCATATCATTTGTGAATCCAGTATTATTATTTTTTTCAAGATAATGACTTTGATCTTTGACCCCAAGATCATGTAAAGAATCGTAATTTTGTACTTATAATCTCGCTTAACAAAATGTCAATTTAAAAAGAAATTAAAAATAAGGTTTTCCGGCTTTTCAAAAATATTTTGGGGGCCATTTTGGACTTCGATTCCGCTCGCAAATAACATGTATTCTAGACAATGCACTGATAATTTCCAGCAAAATGCAGCATAATTGTTTAGTAAAAATTGGAATTGAGGTTCAAAATGGATTTAAACATCTTAACTTAATCAGAGCGTCACACGTCACTTCTATATCGTGTATATGTAGTCAATCGCGATCTCAACCATTACGATGCCGGATTAGCCACACGTGTATATAGGATCTTCCTTCCATGCGTCTGCAGCGATTCTTAAGGCAAAAATGTCTCTGTCAATCAAATGGCAGGTTGGTACACTATCAGAGGTCAATGTGGTTTTTCTGATTTCTATGAAAATTATTACAATTTATTTGTTCATGACGACATAAGGAATATTTATACCAATTGTTAATGCATCAGCACATTCTTCTTTTCCAAAATAACCTCTCCTTGGCCCAATGGAGCTTCGTTCCAAATGCAGCTGAAACCAGGGCCCGTATTCATGAAACCGTTCTCGAGCTCAAACTCGGATTCCATGCTCAAGCCCATTTTCTTGTTCCAGTTATAAATTAAGAACAAAACACATTTCGCTAAGGGTACAGAAAATTTTGAAGAGAGACTTCAAACCAAATATTGTTTAAATGGTTACACAGGACTTTTTGTTATCGTATTACATTTTTTAACTGCGTTTAAAGAAAGCACAGAATGTATGCTTCAGCATGAGAACACTTTCACGCATACGGGCCCAGATCAGCCATTTAGGAGGAGTAGCCTTTCAAAGAAAGAAAATAAAGTTGATATCGGCAAGACAGATGGTTGACAATTATTGCTGCAGTGTTGCGTACCAGTAGTTTCACATTGATCATTTTGAACCAGTCTGATAACAACCTGGTGGGCGATAAATTAAAAATGAAACAAACAAAAAACGAACAAAAACTATCGTAAAATTATTTTATTTTTGTGACCAATATGCACCTTGTCGATTGAAAAAGCTGATTTTAAAATATCCAAACCTTATGTCATTGTCATGTGATCAGTGCAAAACTAGTCATATATAATACTGTACCATTTCTAATGTCTAGACAGCGCACTACTATACATTTACATCTATAGATGGTAACTGGCATCTAGTGTTCAGACGATCAGGTACATATAGTAAATAAATCCAATAATACAAACATTATAATTACTAGTCAATACATAGCAGTGGTCATTATTACTAGTCAATAAATAGCAGTGGTCATTATAACATGTATAACAGGAAACTTTCAGTGTGTAATTACTGTGAGGTTTAAATGGTTGTACAATCCCAGGAGTGGAACCAAGAGTATGGTTATAAGTGTATACACAGTACTGTATGAACTAAGGACCCCTGTTCCACTGCCAAAACAACTTACCATGCATCGGGAACTTTTCTATGTATGGCTATATATTTTTTAATTTAATAGCAAATAAGAAACCGCCAATAGTGATATGGCCCGATTGCTACAGCACATTTTCATGTAAAGCATCGCATGTGATTAGCATCCTTTAAGATACATAAGCAATACAGGTTAAGTTTTCAACAAGCAGTTACTCAGTAAATGACCTTAACCAATCTTCTTAACCTGGTCACTGAAGCGGAAATTGTAGGTCAGAACCAGCATGCGAAGTATCGCATGTGATTAGCACCCTAAGATACATAAGGTATGCAAGTTTAGCTGATGTAGGCCAAGTAGTTACTTGGTAAGTGACCGAAACCAATCTTCTTAACCATAGTGCAGATGCATGGGGCCTGACCTCAACTGAACTTCTTAACCTGGTCTTTGAGGCGAAAAATGTAGGTCAGAACCAGCATCCAAAGCATCGCATGTGATAAGCATCCTTAGATACATAAACCATGCAAGTTTATTTGATGTACAACAAGCAGTTACTTAGTAACTGACCTTAACCAATCTTCTTAACCTGATCACTGAAGCGGAACATGCAGGTCAGAAGCAATATCCAAAGCATCACATGTCATTAGCATCCTTAGATACATAAGGAAGGTAGATAGTAGGCGGGCGATGACAATACCATAGAAATTAAGAAAGATAGCTTGTAGGCGGGCGACTTCCTGGTCACTAAAGTGGAAAATGTAGGTCACAACCAGCATCCAAAGCATTGCATGTGATAAGCATCCTTAGATACATGGGATAATTAATAACTTGAAAACGGAGATTAACCATTCTTCTGAACCTTAGCGCAGACAGACGGAGAGATGAATGGACAGATGGACAGACGGGAATCGCCAATCTATTAGCCCTGATTGCGTTGCAATCCGGCCAAAAATGCAATGGGCCAAACTAGGATTTGAACCCTGGACCTCCAGTCTTTATACTTTTGCTCTTACCGACTCAGGTTCATTGTTAACAGTAGTACCCAAGACCAGTCTATCCACAGTTATATACCAAAAAAGTAATTAAACTAAAAGGGAGGTTACCATTTTCAAAAAAAGCCACCTCTAATATTAGTTTTGTCTGCAGTGGGATAGGAATCCTAAACAGACTCAAGATATAGGGTTCTAGTAGGCTATTTAAGTTTGTATAAGCAAAAACAAAAAAGAGTAAAAGTAAAATCAGAAAGAAAAAGACTCACAAATATTTCCTGTTTTGCAGTATTAACTAAATCGATATTAAAAATGAGCATGCAAGGCAACAAACATGTGGTGTTCCTCATCATTTTTCTGTGTTTGTCATTACAGGTTTCTAAAATATTTTTAACAAACCAGCATTCTCATTTTTTTAAGACTTATTGACCAATCTAAAGAAATATCCCTTTTACTCACTCTGGAGCTTCATCATTTTTGAAACTTGTATATATATATATTAAAACAGTAAAAAAAATGTCAATTTAAGAAAGAAATTGTGGTAGAAATATTTTGCTAAAAGCTTGTCTCGATTGAATTTAAATAATCAATCAGCTGATTTAAACAAATCATATCATCACTATTGTTCATATGATATTAATGAGGAGCTGTGTTGTAATCACATTGCATAGGTGTGTACAATACATGTCAGCTAAAGGATTGGGTTCAGGTATAATGCCCAAAGATTTTAGCTTTTTTTTACCTGTATTGTTCAAGCTTTTTTTTATCAATGTTGTTGCATATGTTATGTAACAATAAATTCTGATTGTTCACAAATACACATATTTCTATTTTTGTTTGTTTTACATTTTTTTTTTTTTTAATTTTAAAGATATATAGGTAAAGTACAAGCTTGAGTGTCCCTTGGTATTTGGCATTTATATTGTATAAATTATGCAAAATGAATACAAATATATCATACTCTGAAAAATTGGTAGCTATATAGGTATCATTTTATGACCTGGATCTACTGAAATTTCCTAAACACCATAGAAAAAATGACTTAGTCTCATTTGCTTAGGATTTTTTTGTTTTTAAATCCAACCTGTCCAGAGTGTAAATTCACCCTGATTCCAGAGGGAAAAGGTAACAATAAATTGAAGGAATATTTCCCAGTATGCAGTATCTTCTTACAGTGAAACTAGATTTGGTACAGTGACATTTAAGCCCTTTCCACAGGAATCACACCAGGATCCCCTTATGAAAAAAATAATTAAAACTTGCAATGGATAAGAGTATATGGTATACTTCGAGGTCCTTTATGTACTTATAAGTATCAAAAATTGTGCACTTGTGTGAGAAAATCATTTTCCACATGCACATGTATGCATGTATATTACAGGAATTTTGAATAATGCTAAGAATCTATTAATCTGTGTGTAAAGCTTCTCTCCGGTGTGTGTCAAGTCCTGAGGTATCATAAAGGTCACTTATGCACTTTCTTGTAATTTAAAGACATAATATTAATTATTAATTATATACATTACACTTGAACGGTTTGTCTCCAGTATATGTTTCTTGTGGTGTCTGTTCAGACTTTGTACCACAGTGAACTCGCTGCCACAAACATCACACTTGTATGGCTTCTCTCCAGTGTGGGTTCTGGAGTGCTTTTGTAAGTCACCTTTGCTATTAAACCCCTTACTGCAGACATCACATCTGTATGGCCTCTCTCCTGTGTGAGTCCTTCTGTGTGTCTGTAGGGTATTGGCTCGTCTAAACTCTTTACCACACAGATCACATTTGTGTGGCTTCTCTCCTGTGTGAGTCATCATGTGTGCTTTTAAGTTACCGGCCTGATTGAAATCTTTACCACAGAGGTCACAGTTGTACGGCTTCTCCCCTGAATGTATCCACTGATGTTTCTTCAGATCACTGGTGCTACTGAACACCTTACCACAGACATCACATGGTTTATCTCCTGTGTGTGTCCCTCTGTGTTTGTGTAAGTAAGCCTTACTATAACACACCTCACCACATATGCTGCATTTGTAGGGTTCCTTTTCCGTGTGAATTCTCAAGTGCGTCCGTAGACCATCTGTATGTTTAAATTTTCTATCACAGATTTCACACTTGTAGGACTTTTCTCCACTCTGGAAAATATGTGTTTGCTGATGTTTCTCCAGACTTTGAGCCACAATATACCCCTTACCACAGATATCACATGTGTACGGCTTCTCTCCTGTATGAGTCATGACATGTATTCTCAGGTTATATGGCTTATAAAATCCCTTACCACAGACATCACACCTATAAGCCTTCTCTTCTGTATGTATTTTGTAATGTTTATTTAGATCACCCGTGCTAATAAATCCTTTACCACACATATCACACTTGTACGGCTTCTCTAGATCTTCAGTATGAACCCACATGTGTGTCTGTAGGCCATCTTTTGAATTGAATTCTTTACCACAAACAGCACAGTTGTATGGCTTTTCTCCAGTATGTATCCTTTGGTGTCTTCGTAGACTTTGCGTTGTACTGAATTCTTTACCACACACATCACACTCATGTGGCTTCTCACCTGTATGAGTCCTCATGTGTATCTGCTTGTTGTAGGTCTTATTAAACTCTTTACCACACACATCACACTCATGTAGCTTTTCACCTTTGTGTGCCATACGGTGTTTCTTTATAGATCACTTACTCACATAAAGCTGTACTTATATTTATCACTTTAACTATATTTAATTATGTTGTGTATGACATCTGTGGCTGAATCACTACTTAATTACCTCTACTGCAAACATTTGTAAGATATTACTGTTATAGTCCTGCACATTTAGCTTCTGCACGATTCAATGGATTTGTCATTGTACATTTTTGTATGTCTGTCAATAATGTTACCCCTAACAGATATTGAAATAGTATAATTTATCATGATCACCATGCATGCACATGGTTTGATTACCCTTCCCAAAATGTCCTCATCATGTGACAGCCTGTAACTGGAAGTTGAAGTGTCTCGATTATTTTACCTCCGGTGTCCAAGAAAAAGCATTTCAGAACAGCAACACCAAAGGCATGTTATCCAATGCTACCTGAAGCATTAAAAAACACAAAACATTAGATTGGATCTACACTCTATTAACTAGCTTACCTCAACTTGATTACATGGTGTAATGTCTACTTACAGATGTAGATTACATTGTATATATATGGTTTCACACGTGTTTGAAATTAGGACTGCAAATTGAGAAAAAAATCATATAAAAAAATAAGGGTATTTCTAAAAAAGTAATACCCCTATTTTTTTATAAGATTTTTATCTAAATTTACAGTCAGAATTTCAAACACCTGTGATGGTTTCCTTAGAATTTCATTCCTTTCCTTGTGCATATCGTTCGGTTGTTAATAAAAAATATATAAGAAGTCGAAATAAGATTTGTTAACTGCCCCTGGCCTGCTACATTCGCGTGATTTCGAACAGTACTGCAACAGTAAGTACTAATATTAATGCCTCGGCCAAAAATTCTCTCGTCGTGAGAAAGCTACTTTATCGCAACAGTGTCACAGCATATACGTTAGGCCAGCCACAGTTTCTGATACGATCGATCGACAGATACAATGGTTAGTAATATACATTTAATCATTTTATATGGAAATATTACCGTTTATGGACGATGTTTGTCTATTTTCACATTCAGTATACTTGTTCGGAGAAGTTAACTTCTTTTTACCGGATACACAACACAACATAATATTTTTATCATTAAAGCCGAAACCGGATAGAATTGTCCGGATCTAGTGTTCTGTTAGGGTACATTCGCGTATCCGGTTGAAACGGTTGAACCGGTTGAACCCATAAAGAAAACGACAGGTACAGATTTGGACCGAGGCTGACCTCAGGAAAATTTGGTACGTGTAGATTGAGGGGTCCAGACGTACCTGACCGAAACTAAAATGCTGACTATTGCCAATTCTTAAACAATCTCAGGTCACATGTAATTTTTAAGAAACGTTATGTTATTTAGTGGACGCGTGAGAGAAGGATATAATATTCTTGATACATTGTTTTTAATTCTCCGAAACTGTGGATTTTTAGCTCTGCTTATAGAACGGTCCAAGTGTGTTCGTTTATCGTGGAAAATTTCTGCGCCACACATGCACGTACCGTTTCAACCGGGATACTCGAATGTAGCCTTATTCATTTTAAAGCTGTCCTTTTCAGATTCGGGTGCGTAACCGGGTAAAATGTTCGGTTCTCGCAGACTTCGGTCGCGTGATTTTTATTTCAATTTGCTCAGTCATTAACAATAACGTTAAATACTTCACTGCGTTGCCCTATTTATTATTGCACAAATACGTACGACCGGGGTACTGGTATTACTTAGGAGAAAACGATGTACCAGTGTTACAGAACATGATATGTAAAACATCGTCAAGGTCGTGTTTGTGTTTACAAACTACCTTGACAATTCGTCAAATTATAAGACAAAAATACTTTCAAAATGGATTTGCGTCGTTAATTTACGTTTACAATTATTTAATGTAAGGGTAAAATTGACAATTTTAAATGGACAATTTTCACGACTTTCATAAAGTTGTTTTTTTATAATAATGCACCCATCCATCTGATAACTTTCGATCTAGCAAGCACGTGGTTCAATAAAAGCGTGCAGGTGCGATTTAATGAGGAGGAAAGTCTTTTTACCTGCTTAGGAGTGAAAACCCTTTGCACGTTTTCTTCCTTTCGAGTTATTTGTACTAGTTAAGTACAGGACGTAAAGCTGTCAAAGCATGCGCAACTCCTACATAAAGTACAATACCAAGGTAAAATATTTTATCTTTTATTACATACAGCCCCTACAATAAATACCAAACCAAGATTTTATCTTTCGTTATCTTTTATTACATGCAACTCCTACAATAAATACCAACCACGATCTTATCTTTTTGTTAAACCTGATTACATGAAACTCCTACACTAAATGCAGTTAAAATGGCGGCTTATGAATGTAACCTGCCATCTTGCCTCCGTAATGAAATGATCAGGGCGTCGCAGACAATCAACCTGTGTATAGAAATTTGAGTTTGGGAGACGCAGAAGGTTGTCCAAAGCCTCTTTGCGAAGGTAAAAGGAAAGAAATTCTTGAAAATGAGCTGGTAAGTGATTTGGACATATCTGTGTCGGTGACCGACAATCTGTACCAACCAAAGCCTTCTTCTTCTTCTTCTTCTTCTTCTTCTTCTTCTTCTTCTTCTTCTTCTTCTTCTTCTTCAAAATCATGTGCATCATTCATAAGAATATTGTCGCAACGTTTGCTCATAGCGGGAGGTAAAAACTATCCACGATAGCCGATGTACAATTAAAACGAGTTAAAAACAGATCTATCATCTTCTGTCTAGTTGAGGGTGAATGTCAGCTGGATCTTGCTGATGCTGTTGCGGTGGTAGTTGATTCCACGTCCTCACTGCAGTTGGAAAAAATGAATGTTGGCAGGTCTATGTTCTTGATGTAGGTTGGACGTACCGGTTGTCGTGTCCTCTATCTGGTCCTTGATGTTGTTGATGCAGGCAAAAGGTATGGTTCTGGGCGGATGTCGATAAGGCCGTGGACAGTTTTATACCGCATCATCTCCACGGCCTAAATTCTCCGCTCCTGCAGGGTGTGTCAGCCGAGTGTCTGCAGCATGGTTGTGACACTGCTGTATTGGCTGAAATCGCCTATAACATACCTGGCTGCCCTCCGCTGGACCTGTTCTATCTTGCTGATGTTGGAATAAGTATGTGGACTCCAGATGGCAGATCCATACTCGATGATGGGGCGTACCAAGGTGGTGTAGCAGGCCGCCTCCACATCAGCTAGGCATTTCTTCAGTGTCCTCTGCACGAAAGCGTTGATGGAAGTGGCTTTCTTGCTGGGAGCTTCGATGTGTTTGTTCCAAGAGAGGATGTTTTGGATGTGGATTCCTAAAACTTGGCCGACGGGACTGTCTCTAAATCTTGACCGTGGATGGAGTAGGTCGTGACCAAGGGATTCCTTATCCTGGTTATCCGGATGACTTCACATTTCTCTGGGTTGAAGCTCATCTGCCATCTATCCTCCCATTCCTGTAGTCTGTCCAGGTCTTGTTGTAGTCGTGCAGAGTCGTGACGAGTGGAAATAACTCTGAACAACAAGCAGTCATCCGCGAACAAGCGAGGAGTGGATGTTAAACACAAGGGGAGATCATTGATGAAGACCAGGAATAGTAGAGGTCCGAGGACAGTTCCTTGAGGGACTCCTGATGTTACTGGAGATGTTGATGACTGTTGGCCCCCAATGTTAACCTTCTGAGTATGTTTGGATAGGGAGCTTTTAATTCACTTGAGCGTGTTCCCTCGGACACCATAGGAGTGGAGCTTGCACAAAAGTCTTTGGTGCGGGACCTTGTCGAACGCCTTCGAGAAGTCGAGGAGGACTGCATCGACTTGATCACCTATGTCGAGGCTCCTGACAATGTCGTCTATGGTCTGGATCAGTTGGCTCTCGCAGGATCTCTTCTTCCTGAATCCGTGTTTGTAATCAGATAGGATGCCGTGTTATTCTAGGTGGTCCATAAGACTGTTGTGGATGATGTGCTCCGTCAGCTTACTGCATATTAGAGTCAGTGACACCGGTCGATAGTTGCCTGCCTTTGCCTTGTCTCTCTTCTTGAAGATGGGGGTGATATGAGCTTTCTTCCAGTCGTCAGGGACAGTTCCAGCATCTATGGAAGACTGAAATACTCTGGTGAGCATGGGAGAGATGGAATGGGCACACATCTTGAGTAGCCTTGCTGGGACTTCATCTGGACCTGTTGCTTTGCTCCTTATGACATTAAACAGAAGCTTTGTCACTCTCGTCTGACTGATGGTGATAGTCGGGGCATCCCTGATGTTGCTGGGGCCGATTTTCGGAACAGTTGACAGGTTTTCCCTGGTGTATGCAGAACAAAACTGCTGGTTGAGTATCTCAGCTTTCGCTTTGGGCTCACTAACAACAAGTCCATCCTTCCTCAGTGGGGATACTCAAGAGGAGTCTGTTCGCTGACTCTTCACGTACGCGTACGTCCACAGGTTTTTGCTCCTACCTGTATCACTGTCTAGGAGATTGTTGACGTAGCTGCTGTGCCTTCAGTCTATTTGGATTAAATTGATATGACCTCATTATACAGTTGTTTCATGCCTTATCAGTCAACAGTCAAAACTATTTTCCCGAGGAGGGGGGACCCACCAGATGAACTGTTTCCCGAGGCCGCAGGCAGAGGGAAACAGTTCATCTGGTGGGTCCCAACTCCGAGGGAAAATGGTTTTGACTGTTGACTGATAAGGCATGAAACAACTGTTTTGTTACTTGACCAATAAAAAACAAAAAGTTCCATGTCGAATGTGATGTTTAGATCTACCGACAGACGACCGTCAACAATCCATTACTAAAAACGCTTGATCATCGGGGTGCTTGTAATTATAGATGCGTTCGATTGCCTAACACGTGACCAGTCAACAGTTTCATGTGACCAGTCAACAGTTTCACGTGACCAGTCAACAGTTTCAAGTGACCAGTCAACAGTTTTACGGTAGCACACATTAGCTATAGTTCGTTTGGTGAATTGTCTGGGAAACAGTCGAAATTGATTAATATACATTTATATAGCGAGTCAGGTAACAATCCCATTTGTTTCACCTGTTTTGGTAGATATACAGCAGAGGTTTTTATGGGATTTTAAATACCAATTGAGACTTTACAAAACATGTTTTGATTACATGCATTTCCTATCAATATAAACCAAATCAAGATTTGATCTTTTTGATATCTTTTATAGCATACAACTCCACCAATGATTACTTAAGATTTCATGGTATATGTATTATACTTGAGTTAGTTGAGTATATAATGACACGAGGTTTACTAACCACGATAAATATCCAACACAAATTGTATGAGGTCTTCATGTACAGAAAAAAGACTGATATTAACTTGGAACTGAAGCAGTGAACACTTATAGTACATGTTTACTGCAGATCAGTCAGGTCTACGTGCTACATATCATATCATGTATATATGTGACCGTCAGTGATCCAGTATCAATGTCATGTCCGAATGTGTTGTGGTCTCGTACCTATTTCTATCAGATAGAAGCGCTTGCTTCGATCTTTTATTAAGATTTTTCCGTTGGTAGACCAGGTGTGAGAGGCACGGTCATTTTTGACAACGTTTCTTGCGAGATAGGCGAGATGGTTACAGACCCTTTTGACGGTCCTCATATACAGAGATATGCTTAAGACTTTTTTTGTTTGCTGAAGTATTTGACAAATGTTTGTTAGAGTCCGGCGGTATTGATCAACGTCATCAATTTGGAGTTATTTTTTTCTCTTTTTCAGATTCAAGGGATTGCATAACGTTTATATCTTCTAATAGCAAGTTTCGGACGGCTCTTTTAATATGTCTATGTCCGTTTCTGATAAAATATTGCTCATGGTACTGGACTGTATCAGTGGCTGACGGAGGGCCCCCTGAGACGACAGTGTGTTCATCATCAGTTGCTGCTGAATCTGGTTTCGGAAGGGCCGTTGATTGGTTACGAACTGTTGACCGTCATAGTTGGATATGATGACACTTTAGAAAAAGTAAAAGGGGATGAACTGATGTCACTCTCATTAAGAAAATCAGTTGATTTTGGCCATTTAATATATCTTTTAACCGATATGGGGATGTTATGGTGTTTCAGAGTTTGGAATAATTCTGTTCTGCAGTGGGTGCATATGGCCCGTAAATGTATACACATAAACACCCGTGAAAAATTGCGTATATATATAGATAATACGCACGGATGATCACAAGTACACAAACATTGGGGAAAAAATATCAAATATATTCGACATTTCAGAATCACACATTTTTGTAAAATGCAACAACAGTTCGCACTTAGCGTTTCCATCTTTTCCTCCAGCCTTTATACATCATCTGAGATCAATCTAGAGGGTATTTTTCAAGAGATGAGTGAAGGCCGTCAATTCTGTATCTATTTCTAATTTCATGTGATGAATGAAATGATAAAAAAGACTTTGACGGTGTAATAGAAGCGAATGTATAAATATGTTAGATATTATCAAAGTGTGATGTAAATACTACTGTTATAGAATGTTTTGGGGGATTTTGATGACTTGTAAACACGTTACCAATGGTTACTAACCCGATATTACAGCCAGAACGACAACGTTACATAGTAAGGCAGTCACCAGGAAGAACACGAAACAGACACTGTCGAAGGCATTACCAACATGTTTCCAGGATACTTCAGTGTCAGGTGAGACACGTTTGCCGTCATCCATTTCAATGGCATCCTCATCTGTCTTTGTTATTACAGAGACAGTGCTTTGAAATGTGGTCGGATTTGTAACATTGTTAACGTTTCGTGTCATTGTTGCTATCCATCTCGGCACACGTCGCTCCTCTGATCGTAAGTAAAACCGGAGTCCAAAAATCGTGCAGACCATTATCATTACACTCAGTATGACATGAACCATCAGCAGGTAGCAGAGTAAGGCCATTTGTGGAGTGGAGGTCTGGGGGAGAAAACTGGACACGATGGACAGGAAAACAGCTATGGAGAGTAACACTGTAACAGAAAAGCCAACACGTTCGCCGGAATCCGCCGGCAGGAGGAACACCAACATGTTGATGATAGACATGGAAATGATTGGCAGAATATAATTCACCGCGAAATACAAGGGTTTCCTTTTAAATTTGATTGTCATTCCGAAACCAAGAGCTGGAGGTTGAAAAGACTGCTGTACAGTGCTAACGAGATTCCATATTGGATTCTCAGCGTAATGTGTCGTGTCAAGTGTCGAACTGATAGCATTCAGCTGTATATCATTCGTAGTGTATCCCCATGGAAACAAAAGAATATCACAGGTTTGTTGGTCAAATGGGTAATAAGTCACGTCAGCATCACATAAAGAACACAGCTTTACAGGAATAGCCCAATTTACTACCCCTGCATATGTTAAAGCAATGTGCATATCGCCGTTCCCAAGTAAGTCAATATCGTCACAACCGTTGGCAAGGACGAATGGTGGCGTCCAAATTTCTTTCTGTTTAAAATGAGTAATGGTTAAATTGTTGTAATTTGTCGGGATCCACTCCAATCGCTCATCATACCAAGATACCGATACAATTCCAGTAATGATAAATGCGCTGCTCAGTTCCTCAAATGTTTGGATTTTTTTTAACCCGAAGCTGACATTCATGTTAAGAAGTTGTGCCAAATAGTTGTGTCCTGGGTGCACGCTGGGGTTATATCCACCAAGAAGGGCGGCGTTTAGCACTGTTTTGTCTGTTGAATTTCCACACATCACCCCAATACAGGCACTGTTTAACAGTGTTAGTATTAGTGAGATAAAACCGCCACAGGAAACACCAAAATGTGCCATCTTGACAAGAACCTACTGCGTTGTTAAAGTAGTCACAGCCGGGTCAGGGTGGACATTTTGTATAGAGCCTCTGTCCAGCTTGATGTTCACAGCGTATCTGTCGTACGTCCCGCAACACTCTGCTAAATGGAAGGTATAATTGGTGATGTCCCATAAATACCCGGTGTTAAAGGTAATGTCTGTGTTCAATTAACTGTTCAAATAGATGTATATTTATTGTTTCAACTGCATATTTGTCCGTAATTCTTCATATTAGTATCGATTTTTTTCTACTGTATATATTTGAAAAGAATCATATCAGAAGATATTGATTTCAGAAGTGTCATTAAAGGGTGTTTGTTATATACGTGAACGAAATAATGGAATGACGTGTTCCTAGCATCGTACTTTTTAATGGACTGTTCGACACTGTATAGATTTTGAGAATCATTTGTTGACTTATTGTTATTAGCTAATGGGTTTTATTTCCATGGGAATTAAGTCTAAATTGTTCTCTTTTGGCTAATGACAATGCTCAGGTCAACTTCAAATTTGACTGATATCCGTTCATATTTGGAGTTGCTTCTCCAAAAAGTGTCGGATTTCGAACTTTCATTATTGGAAAGACACACTTAGTCCAAAACCGATCCGAATTCGGGCGTATTTTATTGGGTTGTATGTGCTTCGTTCGTAGCGATATTGTTAGCGCATTATATATACGAATGTATCTAAATATAGACGTCATAGAACTTTGTGTTTTTTGATCATGACAATATTGAGGAAAGTACAAAACTGAGTAGAATCCATGCACGTTAGATTCGGATACAGACAACGACAATATCGTTGTGTATTTATGGTAAACGGTTATACCACCCCGTTGTAAACTGGCAAGAAATAGTAAAATGGATGATATTGCCAGCAATGTCAAAACTAATGTTGAATTTGTTTTCTGTGTGTTGACGCTGAAGTTCATTTTGCTCTTGTAGTGTTGACGCTGAAGAACATTTTGTCCTGGTGTGTCGACGCTGTATATTTTGCTTGTCTTTCCTTGTTTGCTGACGCAAAGATATGGATATGAGCTGTACTTGTGTGATGACGCTGTAGTAAATATTTATTTTACATACATTATTTTATTGTGTATCTATTTTTTGACGGGCATCTCTCTTGATGATTCACTTTTCAAAATACATGTAAATGTTCTCTCATTTTCTGATCTTGTTAAAGTTCCTGTGAAAAATGCATGAGTAGAACAGCAGTAAAACCACGATAGTCTATGTTTATACCCGATTCTAGTTGTAAACATTTACATTTTTAACAATTTTAAACTTCTGCCCCACCTCCCTATGGATAAAATGGAGCAGGAAACATGGCGTATTGCAGGGTCACTGCAGATCCAGCCGGTGATACGGTCACGCAACCGATTTTGTTACTCCATATTCTTCAGCTTTGCCAAGGAAAGACTTTCTACAGGCTGAGGAGTCAGAGCCCTTTGCAAGTTTTTCCTCTTGCCAAGATTTTATTTATACTATTTGAACACAAGACATTATGCTGTCAAGGCAACTCCTAAAATATATACAAAAGCAAAGTTTATCTTTATTATCTTTTATTACATACGACTCCTAAAATAAATACAAAGCAAGGTTTTAATACCAAACAAATACTTTTTTCTTTTTGTTATCCTTTACCTTTTATTGTTTTAAGTAGACATACACCAGCAGTTACTTTGACTATGATGAGTTTGCAATAAATGTGTATGTAACTATATGTTCGCCATTTTATCTGTGTTATCTTTTATTACATACAGCTACTACAGTTAATACCAAACAAATATTTTTTTCGTTTTGTTATCCTTTACCTTTTATTGTTTTAAGTAGACATACAGCAGCAGTTACTTTGACTATGATGAGTTTGCAATAAATGTGTATGTAACTATATGTTCGCTATTGCATGTTGGTTGGTAATAATATTTATATAACTTGAGTGTTTTACGACACGAGGTTTACGTAGCAGAAACGATTTTAAACTACTAGTATAAAGCAAAAAAAAAAAACCCTCTCTCTTTCGGCCTGATCTGGACATTACGACTTTCCCAATAAGCAATATACTACGATATGTAATTATGTTTCAGCAGCGTGTGTTACTATGACAGTATATTTCACATATGTGTTGTAATGATTGTAGTTATATAATTAATTCCTCAATTGAAAAGCAGTATAGCTTTATATATGTATACAATATATCTTTATAATGTATGTGTTTTGCATTATATCTCTTATATTTGTAACGTATTATCCATGTTGTACATACTTGTATATATGTTATCGGCCATGTGTGAAAAGAGTCTGTGACTCAACATGTTATTATCGAGTATAAGTAAAGTCTATTATTATTATTATTTATTATTATTATTATCATGATACATCTATCACCAATTGTTAGACCCTCATCTCTCATGACATTTCTTTTGGATAAAGAAATCCAGAATTCTATTGGGGAACAAATTATTACTGCTGCTGACTGTGGAAACAATTACCATGAATCGTTACACATTTAAAGAGGACGATGCAAAACAGTGAGATAGAAGCTAGTGACAAATCAAACACATGTAAGTAACTACAGCGAAAACTTGTACATTCCGACCATCGAATATTCCGACCTCCTAGAATATCCGATTTACAACAGCACTTCATTGGATCATATTCATTATGCTCACGTTGTGGTCTGAAAATTTTAAGGTGGTCTACATGCACAGAGAAGCGGAATTAACAGGCCTCATCTCTTTTACATGGTGATACAGTCGAATTACAAAACAAACTGTTGATTAAGTAAATTAGAATGACACACAATTTACTAACCGTAATTCATAGTTATGATTAGGTTTGTCAACGGTTAGCCGATTAACCGGTTACTCGGTCGGAAGACCACGAGCCGGTTACCAAAATCAATCAAATCAAAATCAACTATTTTCTGTGATTAGCTTAAAATATATCAACATGTATGTTTGTGGTGTGAACAGGTTTTAATAGCAGATTTGCTAAGCATATAGCGTAATGTCATTGTAAATTGTTTGATTACCAAATTGACCGATTAACCGGTTACTCGATCGGAAGATTGTTTTAGTAACAGGTTTCCAAACTATGACCGGTTTGACAACCTTAGTTATGATTGCCAATTTTGTACATCACCACATTTACAAATGAAACGGAAAAATAAAATAAAAGTCTAATATTAACTTGGAACTAAAGCAGTGTCCAAGTATACTGCAGACCAGCAAGGTCTACTTGCTACCTATCGTTTATATGTGACCATCAGTGGTCAAGTATCAATGTCATGTCCGAATGCATTGAGGTCTCGTTCTTTTTTGTATCAGATAGAACCGCTCGATTCGATCTTTTATTAGGATTTTCCGTTGGTAGTCCAGGCGTGAGAGGCACGGTTATCTCGACAGCAAGTCTTGCGAGATAGGCGAGTTGGTTACAGACTATTTGACAGATTTCCGTCGGAGGCCGGCCGTATTGATCGATGCATAAAGTAAGAGTTTGAGTTTTTCATTTTCATTTTCAAGGGATTGAACACGATTAGCCAATTGACCAATTTGATTTTGGACCATAATGTATATATCGTCTTGTCATATTGCCCATGGTACCGGACTGTATCAGTTGCGGAGGGGCCCCTGAGATGAGAGTGTGTTCATTATAAGTTGCTGCTAAATCTGGTTTCGAAAGAGCGTTGATTGGCAAAGAACTGCTGACTGTCATAGTTGGAGATTATAGCAGATGGGGATAAACTGATATCACTCTCACTAGGAAAATCTGCTTATTTTGAATATTTAATGATTCTTGTTAATTATGGGTTGGGGTTATGGTGTTTCAGACCTCGTTCTCTGCATTGATCGAGAGCGGATGTATATTGCCCGAACATGTTTACACATAAACACTCCTGTGAAATGTGTATATACACAGATTTAACGCATGGATGATGACATGAACACAACGATTTTGACGTGAATATCCCATATAATTGACTTTTCATAATCACATATTTCTGTAAAATGCAAAAACAGTTCGCACTTAGCTTTTGCATCGTATCCCTCTGCCTCTATAAACATCATCCGTGGTCCATCTACAGGGACTTTCCCTCATTTCTATCAGAGGTGCGTGAATGCCGTTTATTCTGTAATCTATTGTTTCTTGTATTTCTTGTTATGAATAATGTCTTGACGTCGTACAAGAAGCGACTGCATATTCATTTGCAGTGAACAGCTATTGGTATATATTTGATATAGTCCAAGTATTGGGATGTAAATACTTCTGTTAAAGAATTATTTCTTTGGGATTCTGATGACTTGTAAACACGTTACCAATGGTTACTAACCCGATATTACAGCCAGAACGACAACGTTACATAGTAAGGCAGTCACCAGGAAGAACACGAAACAGACACTGTCGAAGGCATGACCAACATGTTTCCAGGATACTTCAGTGTCAGGTGTGACACGTTTGCCGTCATCAATGCCATCCTCATCCTTCTTTGTTATTACAGAGACAGTGCTTTGAGATGTGGGAGACACATTCGATGTGTTCGGCTTTGTTACATTGTTAACGTATCGTGTCATTTTTGCTATCCATCTCGGCACACGCTGCTCCTCTGATCGTAAGTAAAACCGGAGTCCAAATATTGTGCAGACCATTATCATTACACTCAATATGACATGAGCAATCAGCATGTAGCAGAGTAGGGCCATTTGTGGAGTGGAGGTCTGGGGGAGAAAACTGGACACGATGGACAGGAAAACAGCTATGGAGAGTAACACTGTAACAGAAAAGCCAACACGCTCGCCGGAATCCGCCGGCAGGAGGAACACCAACATGTTGATGAAGCACATTAAAATGGTCGGCAGTATAAAATTCACCACGAAAAATAAGGGTTTCCTTTTAAATGTGATTGCCATTTGGAAACCAAGAGTTGGAGTTTGAAAAGACTGCTGTACAGTGCTAACGAGATTCCATATTGGATTCTCTGCGTATTGTGTCGTGTCAAGTGTCGAACTGATAGCATTCAGCTGGATTTGATTATTAGAGTATCCCCATGGCAACAGAATCAAATCACAGGTTTGTTGGTCAAATGGGTAATACGTCACGTCAGCATCACATGAAGATGACAGCTTTACAGGAATAGCCAAATTAACTACCCCTGCATAAGTTAAAGCAATGTGCATATTATCATTTCCAAGTAAGTCAATACCGTCATAACTGTTGCTGAGGACAAATGGCGGAGTCCAAATTTCTTTCTGTTTAAAATGAGTAATAGTTAAGTTGTTGTAATTAGTGGTGATCCACTCCAATCGCTCGTCATACCAAGTTATCGACAAAACTCCGGTAATGGTAAATGCGCTTGTCAATTCCTCAAATGTTTGGATTTTCCTTAACGTGAAGCTGACATTCATTTTAAGAAGTTGTGCTGAATAGTGGTGTCCTGGGTGCACGCTGGGGTTATATCCATCAAGAAGGGCGACGTTCAGCACTGTCTTGTCTGTAGAATTATCACACATCACACCAATACAGACACAGTTTAACAGTGCGATTATTAGTGATCTACAACCGCCACAGGAAACATCAAAATGTGCCATCTTGACCAGAACCTACCGCGTTGGTAATGTAGTCACAGTCGGGTCTGGGTGGACTTTTTGTATAAAGCCTCTGTCCAGTTTGATGTCCACAGCGTTTCTGTCGTCCGTCCCGCAACACTGGGCTAAGTGGATGATACAATCGATATTGTTCCATAGATACCCGCTGTTAAAGTTCATGCAATTCAATTCATATTAAACGCCATGCCTATATATATTGATCTAACTGCTTTGTGTATTTACAAATGTTTGTCTATGATTGTTCTTATTAGTACAGATCTTTTCTGGTGTATCTTGCTTTTTAGATATTTGAAAAGGGAATCATCTCAGAAGATATTGAATTCAGAAGTGGCATTAGAGGTAATTGGTTATGTACATAAAAAAAATGGAATGATGTGTACCTAGCATCGTACTTGTAATGGACTGCTCGACACTGTATGGATTTCGAGAATGGGATGATAATGAGAATTATTAGCTAATGGGTTTTATTTCCATT
This sequence comes from Mizuhopecten yessoensis, assembly GCF_002113885.1. NCBI lineage: Eukaryota > Metazoa > Mollusca > Bivalvia > Pectinida > Pectinidae > Mizuhopecten > Mizuhopecten yessoensis. The sequence goes on from NW_018408700.1 coordinate 391,038, forward strand.
TCACTTTGAAAACGTACTTGAGCATAAACAAGAAAAATATAAATCAATAAGAGTAGTGTTTGTCCGGTAAATAAGATTGTTAGAAATTCATTAAATATATAGAACATTACCAAGGGCGACTAGAATAATATTTGACGTAAAACAAAATAACAGTTAAGTTTTGTTTACTGTTTAATTATCTGATTATGATTTTATAGACTACATCCGTCATACCATATTGACTTATTAATCTGTTTTTTGTCCTCCGTTTTTTCAGTTCGTCCGTCTGCTTGTTACACGCTGCTCTGCGGATAAAAGCATTCTCTAATAAAACTGAAATCAGCCTAATTTATTCTTTACTTGCTTAATGACAATGATCAGGTCAACTTTAATTTTCAAAGGTATACGTCTTTTGTGATTAGGTTAAGAGTATTCCGTCGCTTCTGATTGTTTGATGCATTTTGAAGAGTGGCTTCTCCAAATAGTGACGGATTTCAAACATGGCATGTGCTTGCATGATTTGAAAGACAACATTAAGACCAAAACCGATCCGAATCCGTGCATATTTGATTAGGTTGTATGTTTGCATAATGGTAATACTGAAAAGAGTCCAAAATTGAGTAGAATCCATACACGTTAGATTTGGTAACAGACACATTCTTCACTCTGATTGGTTGTCATTTTTACGATAATATCGTTGTCTATGTATAGTAAACGCTTATACCATCTCGTTGTCAACTTGCAACGAGGTTGGTTTTAAAATCAAACATCTAGCGAGAAATAGTATAATGGATGATATTGCCAGAACATCAACATATTTGTTGAATTTAGCGGGAGAAATACAACGGCCGACATCATGACCTGATTTGAACGAATTGTTTAGTGGTATTTTAAGTTATTGGTGACCAATCAGTTTGACATGAGTCTCCATAATGACTACCGAAAGAAATGCCTGAAACGCTTACCTTCTGTGATCTATTTCATAGTACATCGGTTTTCGTTCGTTTTAAAGATGATTCCACTTCGGTGTATTTCTTTCTCATGTCGACTAGGCCTTGTGTATTTGTATTGTCGGGTTGTTTGGGATGTGGTATACTTTGTGCTTATGTGTTGCAAAGGTTGTTATATTTTGTCATTATGGGCTGACGATGTAGTATAAATATTCTGGTGTTTTAACGCCATGCTTTGTTTTATCATTGTGAGTTTATGCATAGGTACATTCTGCTCTTGTGTGTTGACACTAAGGTAAATTTTGCTCTTGTGTGTTGACGCTAAGGTAAAATTTGCTCTTGTGTGTTGACGCTAAGGTAAATTTTGCTCTTGTGTGTTGACGCTAAGGTAAATTCTGCTCTTGTGTGTTGACGCCGATGTACATTTGTTGTTATTATGTGTCGACGCTGTAAATTTTGTTTGTCTTTCCTCGTTTGTTGACACAAAGGCATGTAGATGATTTGTCCTTGTATATTAACGACGTTGTGGTATATTTTATTCATGTGTTTTGGCGCTGTGGTATATCTTGCCCCTGTCTGTTGACGTTTGTTCTTGCGTGTTTCTCTTTTACCTAACGTCGGAGGAAATGTCAAAAAATCGTATATTCATTTTAGTGCTTTGACGTTGTGGTATATTTTGTCATTGTAAATTGATGCTCTGGAATTGTTTGCCATTTTGTTTTGAAGCTGTTCTATGCGTGCTCCTCGCGTATTGACGCTGTGACGTATTTTACCTTTTTTGTGTTGACAGTATGATGTGTGATAAAAAAAAAAAAAAAACTTACGACAGAGCAGTTGTCAATACTTTGTAAGCGCTCTGTCGTGCTGTAATTGTTTATCTTTAAAAGCAAAAGAGCAAAAATAAAATACGACAACAATACGAAAGGTTTCATTCAAATTCTCGCACGCAGATGACGTAGGTGAACACGTCTTTGTTACTTATATGTTGTTTTTAATTTGTCCACTGTTTTATTTACTTTTTAACGACAAGACAAACAATGCCCTACTGTTATGTAACAGAATATCTTTATATTGTTACAAAGAAATATCGTTAGACAGGATTTTAATATCAGACCATTCACAGCTTTACACGTATAGTAGTCGTTTCAGACCGCGGCACACATTCCAGATTTAACCACTAATGATGTAAGACAGCAAGTCAATAGTTTTACACACTCTAATGACACGTATGAAGATTTTGGATCACATTTAAGATTCTTTGTTTCACAATGTTACAGCGGTGAATAAAAGAGATAAACGATAGGAATTGTATCGAAATCGTTTGGTGGTTTTTGCCGAAAATCGTACTTGCCCGATTTGGAGCAATTATGATCAAGTCCTGGAACATCTCTCATGACGGGACCTGAATTACCGGCTACACGCTATTGTTTTATCGATATGTGTAATACGCACAAAGCTATATAATTTCTCTCTTTACCACTATGACACATCATCTCTCCTAATTTATAAATCTTATAAACATCACTTCCCACACTGAACAAAAACTCATCATACATAAACGTTGTGGTATATTTTGTCGTAGTTTTGGTGATGCCTTATGATGTTCCAATACGTTAGTTTTGTGATATGATTTTTCGTGGTAATTATGATATTGTTTGTTGGTCCTGTTTTTTTTTTTTTTTTTTTTTTTTTTAAATCTATCATATATATATTTTCCGTTTTGTTTATGTTCCGTTATGTGTTGCCTTTTTATGTTAATGCTGTGGTATATATGTGCTCTCGCTGAGTTATATGTTCTCCTTGAGTGCTCAAACTGTGGTATCCCTTGTCATCCTTACGAGTTCAGGCAGACGGGTATGTTGTCCTTGTGTTGACGCAGTTTTTTTTAATGATTTTGTGTTAATTATTTTGCTGCTTTGGTATCTTTGATGGCATATTTTTGTTTGTCTCACCAGAACAGTGTTCACGACGGCTATCTTAAATCATGAAACTAAAAAGGTCGGTAATTCAACAAAGGTGCACCCACCCCCTTAATGTCAATCCCTCCTAAAAGAATCCATTTTTTTTGGTACTTAAAACTGACGAGGCTACATACTTGATATGCAAGTGAAATAAGTTCCGTATGTTTGATAGTCACTGACAAGTAACTTGGGCGTTTACAGGTAATGTCCCTATAATTCCCTTTCCTGGAAAAAAAAAAAAATGCAATATTTTCCAATATTATCACATAGGGTTGCTCTGTTTAATATGATATATGTCCTACAAGTAAACTAAGCTGGCAGAAAACTATTCTAGTCGACTTCCTCAAAACAAATTCTGTTAAAACATCGACGAATGTGCAAAGGCGATACGTTTTACGCTGAAATCGAGGGTTTCAAAATTGTGCTATTTGTCGAGAGATAAAACATTTTTCTGAATACTACAACAATCAATACCCGATTGAGAAAATGTGCACTAGGCAATGCATTTTTGATATCAAGATATTGCAGAAGTGAAATTTGTGGAAGAAGTGATAAATGAAATCCGAGCTCGTGTAGATACCCTTGTAGTATGATGTTACCTTTGGCCGCGTTATGTCTGTTGAATTACAGTTATATGGTTTAATGAATAGAGGGAAAAATGCTCTCTTTGTATACCGACGTTCTCTTGGATACAGAAAATCAAGTTGGATTATATTTAAAAAAAAAATAAAAAAAAATACCTGTATCAACACAAAACGATGTAATGTAACCGGTATCGGCCTGGGCGTGTCATTTCTCATACATAGTACTGGACAGCTTTCGTTTTATCTCCTACTTATATTTTAAGTACATGTCTCAATGGAATGGACATCAGACTATCAATACATTGTTTAGAAACCTGACTGGCGAAGTTAATGACGACAATCATTAACATTAATACATTAATAGTTCAAATATGATTCTTTTAAAATAGAGATTTCAGGAAATCAATCAATGGCCGTAGCCATCAAGTAGGAATCGGCAAATAGGCAAAGCCATTACGACTAGGTGTCACTTTGGAATCATATAAAGACACCTTTTGTTGAGGTGGTAGTCCGTCTATGTACACCGATATGTTTATTTAGGTAGTCATTAGTAACCATCCTGAAACCGATGACTGATTAACATATTATAGCAATCACAAGTCATGTACATATAAACGAGCGATACTGTGGCCCTTGGTTTCTCCGAACCCTTAGCAATGGCGCGCCATCCATTTCTCCTTAGTTTTGTGGTTGTGTTGTGTAAAACAGCAAGTGCGGCGACTTATCGAGATTTACAAAGACTTGAAACAGATCTGATGCAAAACTATAGCAAGACGATCCGGCCTGCGTATGATCAGAATAATGCCACGGTAATTTATATAGATTTCAGTCTGATAACAATCCGGGAATATGAGGAGAAAACCAATAAATTCTCAGTTATTGGCTTCTTCAGGATGCGATGGTGGGATGATCAGTTAAGATGGGACCCCAAACAATACGATGGAGCAAGTTCTATTCTTTTTCCACAGGACACCGTATGGAAACCAGAGCTTTTGATGGTGAATCCCTACAATACGGTCAAACCCATTTCATTTGATCGCATGAACATCCGCGCAAAGCACGACGGAGAGATGTATTGGGACCCAGGGGACTTGATCTATTCCACTTGTAAAGCTGATATAACCTACTACCCATTTGATCAGCAAACATGTTATCTCCTCTTTTCGCCTTGGAATTACGCAAGCACAGAGGTTGATATCGTTAATGACAGGAAGGATCTCGATATCACTTTGTATTCACCGAACGGACTTTGGAATTTATTATCAACAAATACACATGTGGAACGCAATATTCCTTTATTTTACAACAAGACAGTTTACAATATCATCATCACGTTTGAACGCCGTTCCATGTTTCATTTGTTCAGCGTCATAATACCTATCAATTTGATAGGCTTTTTGTGTAATCTGGTCTTTCTGTTGCCAGCTGAGTCAGGTGAGCGAGTTGGATTTTCTATTACCGTATTACTAGCCATGACGGTTTTTTTGACGATTGTCTCTGACAGTTTACCACAAACGAGCGAACCAGACTTGCCAATAGTCTCCTATATGCTATTTGCAGAACTTGTGATATGTTTGCTGGTGACAATAAGCACCATTGTCGGACTACGTTTTCACCACAAACCCCCACACCAAGATGTACCCGTATGGGTTCAGCGCCTGACCTGCTCAAAATGGTGGTATAAACGTCAGTGTAGGAATACCAACAACGAAATAAAGTCCGTCCGGTCTGATACTTGTCATAGTGACAACCTTGATGTTGTGTACTGTGGACAGTCGTCTCCCCGTTCTCCCGACCTAGCTGTGGTTACATGTAAACCACGAGGATGTCAAGGGCAGTGTCGCCATAGTGACAAAGACAGCAGAGGGCAGTGTCGTCATAGTGACAAAGACAGCAGAGGGCAGTGTCGTCATAGTGACAAAGACAGAAGAGGGCAGTGTCGTCATAGTGACAAAGATAGAAGAGTACGAGACCTTCTTGCTCCACAAACTTATACAGAAGACGGGGAAACGGTTTCCATCATAGATGATGACAAAGCGACTGTAACATGGAAAGACATTGCTGTTTTTTCAGATTATTTCTTTTTTGTGATTTTTCTTCTAATGAGCGTTACAGCCATTGTCGGCACTGTAGTAAACTTTAGAAATAATAATACATTGTGATTGATTAATTCATTAAGATATGTTATTGGCTTATTAAATGTAAATCAACAGATGATGACTCCAAAACCACGAGAAATTATAACAACATATGACACTTTTAGAATTCGTGCTCAGAATCGTGATAACACACGAGAATGGATGTACAGTATTGCTTACCGTAAATTACTTTAATTTTTACACTTCTGTCTGCAGAATATCTGAAATAATCATTTGGTTGAAAACATATCTTCACTGCAGTTAGGTTATTCATTATATTTGTATCAGTGAGTTATATAATTCTATCATTTTGGTAAAACTCTTCTTTTTTTTTTACAAACTGTAACAGATCTAAACTTTAGTTATTGACTAATCGGTATGGTTTTTCCTTTTCAAAGCCGTAGATTGTCTTGTTAGATACAGGTGAAGCGACAGTAGAATAGGTGGTTGATCTGATATGTCTTTGCTACATCGTGATTTATCTTACTACACAATTTATATCATATTGTGAATTTTACAAGACATTAGCAGAAAATAGAAGGATTCAGGGGCGTTTTTAGGATATTTGAAAGAGGGGGCGTAGAATGGACCTTTTTTTTGCTAAAAAACATAAAATAATTGTGAAATGCACTAATGTAACGTAACGGTTCCTGACTTGGAGCATGTATATTTTATAGTTAAAGTGTCAAGGTGTTGATGTGTTTAATTAAATATGATAAATTGCCATATTCAATACAATATTAGCAGATTACGAAAGTTTTTTTGTTGATTTGTTTTTGAAACGCCCATTACGCCCTCACCTGGACCCGCCCCTGGGATTGTTCATAAATGTTCTAACTTCGTTAGACCAACCCCTGTTTCAAGTACTAAGTTAATTGTTCGACATGGGGATACCCGAACCTGGGTTGTAAATAGTATCGTTTTAGGGGAGGAAGACTTTGAAAAATGCCACCTCCAATGATCATATATACGATCAAATATAGCTGTTACAATTTCTCAGGTCCCTAAGCTCGCACGCGCCATTTTTTAACAACGTTTACAAGGAATTAGATTTTGAGTTCGAAATGCGTCTTTTGATGCTATTTGAACTTCAAAGTTAATCACCTCTAGACACAAAATGATGTTACAACTACGTAATTTATGCATACATTATTGTTATTACTTAACCGATGACCTAACTATTGATTTTATAAGTATTTAAAAAAAATATTGATCGAAAATTTAAGTAAAACATGAACAGTATTTTATACGTAACGTCATCTTTACACGTTGAGTGAACCGCGAAGCTATGTGTTCACGAATAGGTACTGGTTTAAGTCCGTGAAACAATGTGAGCCTGGAAATGTTTTTTTCGAACAAACGCTTTTTTAATCTGGTTACGTAAAGAAGTGAAATAACGTCAATGATGGCCAAACTAGGAGACTAAACGCATGTTCTGTCTTGTTTTTCCAAGTTTTGCACAATGCAAGAAATTGGCGAAGCTAGACCTATTGACATCCCTGGGCTCCATCATACCATGCTGCTCGCTGGGTAGCATATATATAAGGCTGTTCGAGATACAGATTAAAATTGTTAATGGTACATCAGGTCGGTGCTGTGTTTGTTTGTTTGTTTGTTTGTTTGATTTTGTTTAACGTCCTATTAACAGCTAAGGTCATTTAAGGACGGCCTCCCCTGTGTGCAAGATGCATGCGGGTAGTGTATGTGTGTGTATTTTGGGAGGCTGCGATATGTTCGTGTTTGTCTCCTCGTGATAGCGCGGAACTGATGCCGACTTTATAGTGCTACCTCACTGAAACATACTGCCGAAGACACTCAGCAGGACCTGGTCACATTATACTGACAACGAGCGAACCAGTCGTCCCAATCCTAATTTGCTGAACGTTAAGCAGGAGTAGAAACTACCATTTTTTCGGTGCTGTGTAACTTCCAATATGTCCAAAGACTTCATAATTGGACATTGTTCTTTGTTTTTTATATTTTCATCTATGAGGTGCGATGCAGCATGCTTGCGGACGAGTGAAATTTTCAAGCGTTTTATTGTGGTGTCCGAGAAACTAAATGTTGTTTTATATAGAGTTTACGTATGGTGTAGAGGGTGCAAAAGAGAATAAGCTGCCAGGTGAATTTTACGAGCAAAACGAATTGTATTATTTTTCATTATTGTAAAAATGGCAAGAATCTAAAGAATAAAATGTGCGTGAATTACCTTGATGTTTGGAACTTCTTCCATGGAAGTTTTAGTACCCATATCAAACATATTATTATTATATATATGCGTAAAACGTACATTTTTCAGCTTTAAAAAAAAAAATGTTTTAATGTGTTAGGTGTCCGTATTAAATTCACAAATCAAAATTCTCCCGGGAAAATTTGAATTTTGTTTGTTGTTTGAAGACACCCAGACTTTCGTTCCAGGTGTTGATTCCAATTCTCGAAAATTGGTTGGCATTTTAGACTGTATATGTTAATGAATTGCTAAAGGCTTTTGTCTTAACTTAGTGAAGCATGTGCGTTTTCATTTACTAGTTGTCATTCTCATCCTCGATATCCAGGGGTTACGCTCTCTGCACCCCTGGAATATGCCATAGTAAAATTGAAAGCACGCGGCTAGCTATATGATAGGTTGTCGGTTAAAAAAACTCTGACCAATAACTAGGCTAATATTTGTCCTTTGAAGATAACAGATAAGCGACGCCCGACTTCAAAGCCAGTACATTTTACCGTTTCGGGACCGCGAGATTCTTTTGATGTACATCAAAGGACACAACCAGTCTTCAAAGTCTTCATATTCAAAGAGTGCAGAGTGAAAGTGAGCGTTATCCCTGGATATGAGGATGTGTTATTCTCGAATCAATCCTCAGTTTCACAGAAAAGGTTGAATCAATGCAAGAAAATCGTATTTTACGGATCTCGCACGGAAATATTTATTTCATTTTGTGATACAAGGTTATGTTTTTGATTATGCTCATTAAGATCTAGAATGTCTTGTGGTTTTGTTGTCACTTTCAGAGTTCTCGATGCCAGGACATAACATTACTTGGATTCGACTTATCGTGGCGTGGTCATCGATGAAGCAGAAGACGCTTACCCTTCCGGAACACCTGGTTATATTCCCCTTGTACTTTTCAAGGAGTTCCATGTAAATCTTTCCTTTAAGATTTTGTGGATCCAGTGTTAATTGAACTATGTTGATATAGTAACAGGCCATGATGGTTTGTTCCGGTCAGTTGTAAAATGATAACCGGTTTGACAGTAATGCGCTTTTTATACCCAGCGAGAACCATACTCGTTACCAAGCAAGGACAAACTAAAATGTCGGCACTTCCTAAGAAACATTAGTCGGAAGAAATGGGGAAGATCTCAAAATAGAACATACATATTGATCACTCCGTGGTGAAGTTATAACAGTTACCATGTGCATATAGAACATATAGTTTAATTTCACATTTTTTACTATTCGTAGTTAGGGCTCATTTATCATGGCAACCGATATAAGTACACAGCATACAATACATACAATGTAGTAGGACATGTGAAGGACAAAATCAACACTGGACAAATACGGAGAAGGGTGAATATCTGACTTGGTAAAAGTGTCCTGCGTACAGTATTTTCATGCTTGTTGTCCATCATGTAGGTGAACCATTGGGTTTGGTGACACGAAAATAAATAATGATTACCCAAATTCTATGGATAATGCTAAAAATCAACAAATCCTGTTATTTGATGAAAATTTTATTTTGAAATATTTGCACTTTAATGACTTAAGTCTAAATTTTAAGGTATCCATGATGGTATTTATAGAAAGAAATTTGAAACTGGTTTGCCAAGCACTTTAGTTAATCATAATAAAATTTACAGTAGATATCTGAAATTTGATGGGATGTTTTTTCATGCAATAAATAATGAGTGGCAGTAGAATGTCTAACTTTTCTACGTAATTCAACAAAATCATTCACCCATCAAATGTCCAGATTATCTACTGCAGCAGAAGAATGTCCACAAACCAGCTCCTGCACTGGCACAAGTCTGTGTTTGTCCTCTCTTAGAACTAAAAGTTTTGTATTGAATTTACTATAAATATGTGTCACAGGATTACAACCCGGTGTCCACGCTAGCAGAGAACTGACCGTTTCCTTATGATCAGTCCTTGCACCAAGATGTTCCCTCTCCTTAACGTTTAACAACCAGTATTGGCTGCTGTCCAAACTCTAGAAGGGTGACCGCTGACCAGACTTTGACTGACCAGAGATCGGGTGGTGTCTGATGAAGGGACTACGTGGCTGTAGTCTGGTTATTAATAAGATCGAGTTGTGATAAACTGGCTTGTACACCCTTTAGATTCTCCTTCCACTGTATCAGGTGCTGTTTCAACATCTGCCACTGCTGGCGACCAAAAGTCCGGTGAGTTGTTGAGCTGATCAGAACTTTCTTTTGCATCTGGTCTATTTTAGCTCTGACTGCCTTTGTTCTCAGTACTGTAAAACAAAGAACCACATGGTCAGGTATATGAACATACAGGGTAATCTGACAACATAAGACAGTTGGAGCACCTAAACCAGGTATATACAAATCCACTCGCCGCGACGCTACCCGATTTTCAGCTTTGGTTAGATGTGAAATCTAGAGGCACACTAGCCTGGAACTAGTGATTTGTGCATGATATAATGGACATATGCTTTTGTTCCATTTTATCATCAATTAACCAATTAACATTTAACAATTGTTAATTCCTGGTAATTTTCAATACCATATCCATTTTAACACATCACTCATGCTGCATAAGTAATACAAGACACTCTGTTGCTTTTCTCATGTCTGTTAAATGACATTTTTCACACTAAATTTAAATAACATTGAAAGTCAAAACTGACCACAAAAATAACCCTCTTTGTTGCAAATAAATCTCTATTATCTGAAATAAGTATGTGAGGTACAAAAAGTCAGCAATAATCATGCTGTCCGCCGGCGCCATGTATGTTTTGATGGTTTCTAATACTTGAACCAATATCTGGACCGGTTATCAGGAACTGTCAAAAATATTTTTTAATTTTTATTTTTGAGATTCAATAGTTTTAAGTAGTCAGGAAGGCTTAATAGTATCATAAATTTAATATGTATTATTAAAATTAAAGGAAAACATATCCTTTTGTGAATGCGATATCTTTACATCATGTGATCATGTTGTCAGCTTCATCCATTTTGCAGTTGTTGTGCTAGCAGATTTTTTTCCAGGCTAGTGGATTATTAGTGTCTACTAGTCCAAGGCTAGTATAAAGAAAAAAAAGTTTACACCTGGTCTCTGTAAATATGCTTATTACATACATCAACACCAAAATAGGAGATAGCCAACATTTGGCTTTATTGATTTCAGTTCGTTTCGTACACAGGCCCAAATTTTATATTCCTTGGAAATCTCTGCGGACAGATAAATCGTAATAACACTGTCAGTTTCACCCTCTAAACAATTTTCACCTAGCCCCCCCAACAATATTAACCATGTAGGGACTAATCTACAATCCATATTTTTTCTAACATTAAAAATGTCTGAGAGTCAAAATAGGATCCACTGGTAGACAGTGCCGGACACCTTGGATTCTCTCACATTTATATAGCACCAGTCTAACAGTGTTAGTTTGTCACGTCCTACAGAACACGAAGCTCAGCACGACATCACCTGATGCTTTTGTTTCTTCTGCGAGCATATCAATATCTCTGTATTTCACATATGTTCATAAAATGATTCATTGTTAGAACTTAATGGTAGACCAATATACAATCACTGTGAAAAACACTGCAGGTCTATGCATGGGAATCACTTACTTCACATACATGAAATTGTACGAGATGCACAGTCCAGTCCATCTGAAGTTTTACCAAAGAAATATCCAGCCTTACAGAATGTGTGGTAATCAACAGATGAACAGATATGATGCTATCATAAAACTTCCCACTCATTTCCTATTTCTCCAGAAGGGGATCCCCCCGGACTATAATACACTGCTTCTATCTTTTATTCAAGTACATGTAAGAAAACAAATTTTTAGTTTTCAGCACAAAATTATGACAGAAGGGTACATGTAGTAGTATAATTGGATCATTAATAACGATAATATGTTTTTACAAGGATAACAAAGAGAACAAATTCTCCATTGTCAACAACAAATAGGGAAAGAAAGGTGGATCTACTGCCATAATATACATGTTCCTAGTGTCAGACAAAGATTTCCCTTCTCCTTATATGTACAGCTTCCAGATGACTTACTTATTTCATGGTTATCAGTAAGGAACAGCGATAGATCTTAATACTTCTATGCAAAAGGGAGAAAGACCTCAATTGTATGTAAAGGGCAAGCATGCGAATGTTGAAGATCATGCGTAGGAGGAAAGGAAAGGAAATTCATGATTTGGTGAACTACAAATTCTGCAAAAGGTTTCTTATATCTATTTATCATTTGGTTAAACAGATGACTTCACCTCATCAAAGTAACCTCCTTTTTCTCCCTACAATTAATTACTCAACTGTTCTCCAAAGTATTTCTACTCGGTATTCATTATAATATGAATGTAACTGCTCTAATCTAAATAGGATATTGCCTAATTATATATGATTTATCAGATGAATGTCAAAATCCTTTGTATTCTCTCCTCCCTCCGTTACAAATAAGTGTCATTGTTGAAAAAACAATCATCTAGTTACCGTCAATGACAAAGGGTTCTATCTCCTCCTGGCTCATCATCATTTCCTCCTGAAGAACACTGTACTCAATCTCCATCCTGTTCTCTGCCATTTGCATGAAGGTCAGTAGACGCATCTTCCTCATGTTCTGTTCATGAGAGAGACCTACAAAAGAAACATGAAAACTTGATACTATTGAGTTGTAAATTGATTCTTAAACATGAATTATTTAATGAAGAATGTCTGAGAGTCAAAATAGGATCCACTGGTAGACAGTGCCGGACACCTTGGATTCTCTCACATTTATCTAGCACCAGTCTAACAGTGTTAGTTTGTCATGTCCTACAGAACACACAGCTTTGTACAACATCACCTGATGCTATTGGTTTTTTTAAGTTCATACCAAAATTACACTTTATTGACTGCCCCAAAACTTCATCTCAATGTAAATTTCACAATTTAACAGTTTTGTCTATACTAAAATATCTGAAGTCAGATTCCCTATAGGTTCAGAGATGTATAATATTAAGCATGTTTTAGAAAAAGACATGTTGGGGTGACAGTAGCTTTATCATAAACTATAAGCAGGTTCAATTGCTAAACACTAACTGAGGTTAAAAAAGTTACTTCCTTTTCATTTTCTGTTGAAAAGCCAAAAGGTATTTAACAACTTTTTATTGTCTTTAAAATGTCCCCATAATTAAATGTCAAACAGAATGTCTGAGAGTCAAAATAGGATCCACTGGTAGACAGTGCCGGACACCTTGGATTCTCTCACATTTATCTAGCACCAGTCTAACAGTGTTAGTTTGTCACGTCCTACAGAACACAAAACTCTGCATGACATCACCTGATGCTTTTGTTTCTGAGTATTCTGTATATATGTAAACTGAATCATTTTTTTAACTTAATGATAGACCCGTAGACAATCCCCATGAAAAACACTGTTAAGTCTATGGGAATCACTTACTTCATTGAACAGGTTGTCTATGAACTTAATTCTTATGATATGTACAATTTAATGACCATTATAGTAAGAAGGGAAAAAAGTTCTGATTTGTTTCCCCTGTATTATAACACATATTTTCTATTTATTTTTTTATTTTTTATTATTTTAAGTGAAACTTTTTGTCAAAGTCTGTATCAGACTCGGTTCAAACTTTCAAATCTTTATATGGATGAGACAATTAGTATAATATTTGATCTCTCGACTCAGTCATGTGACCTTGACCTTATATATATATAATTAGGAATGTAGATCAAAGAGTCGTACAAAGACACACCATATATATAGTCATGATACATCCATTAAAAAAATGGATATTATTAGTCCCTCCCATAATCTTGTCTATTAAGTAACTTCTGAATATAAGAAATATGTTTAAAATTAATGGTCTGAACAAGATTATTGGAATGCGGACAGACAAATTGTTATATCACCACCGACAGTGTCAGTTACACCCTCTAAACAATTTTCACCTCCCCAACAAGATTAACCATTTAGGCTCTAATTTACAATCCTTATTTCAATTTTTTTAACATTAAAAATGTCCGAGAGTCAAAATAGGATCCACTGGTAGACAGTGCCGGACACCTTGGATTCTCTCACATTTATCTAGCACCAGTCTAACAGTGTTAGTTTGTCACGTCCTACAGAACACACAACTCTGTACAACATCACCTGATGCTATTGGTTTTTTTAAGTTCATACCAAAATTACACTTTATTAACTGCCCCAAAACTTCATCTCAATGTAAATTTCACAATTTAACAGTTTTGTCTATACTAAAATATCTGAAGTCAGATTCCCTATAGTTTCAGAGATGTATAATATTAAGCATGTTTTAGAAAAAGACATGTTGGGTTGACAGTAGCTTTATCATAAACTATAAACAGGTTCATTTGCTAAACACTAACTGAGGTTTGTTCTATACTTCCAAGAAGTCATTATCTATGATTAATACTATAACATCAGTCTCAATTTAGAGGAGAACTAACATGGTTTCCACAAAATGTTATAGCTTGGGTACTTGGGTAAAAAAAGTTACTTCCTTTTCATTTTCTGTTGAAAGGCCAAAAGGTATTTAATAACTTCTTATTTTCTTTAAAATGTTCCCATAATTAAATGGCAAAAAATGTCTGAGAGTCAAAATAGGATCCACTGGTAGACAGTGCCGGACACCTTGGATTCTCTCACATTTATCTAGCACCAGTGTAACAGTGTTAGTTTGTCACGTCCTACAGAACACAAAACTCTGCATGACATCACCTGATGCTTTTGTTTCTGAGTATTCTGTATATATGTAAACTGAATCATTTTTTTAACTTAATGATAGACCCGTAGACAATCCCCATGAAAAACACTGTTAAGTCTATGGGAATCATTTACTTCATTGAACAGGTTGTCTATGAACTTAATTCTTATGATATGTACAATTTAATAACCATTATAGTAAGAAGGTAAAAAAGTTCTGAATTTTTGTTGTTGTATTTTTACACTAATTTTAAATTTTTATTTTTAAATTTTAATCATTATAAGTGAAACTCTTTGTCAAAGTCTGTATCAGACTCGGTTCAACCTTTCAAATCTTTATATGGATGAGACAATTAGTATAATGTTTTGAACTCTCGACTCCTTCATGTAACCTTGACCTTAGGAATGTCGATCAAAGAGACGTACAAGACACACCATATAGTCATGATACATCCATTAAAAAGCTGGATATCATTAGTCCATCCCATAATCTTGTCTGTTAAGTAAGACAAATTGTAATATCACCACCCACAGTGTCAGTTTCACCCTCTAAACAATTTTCACCTCCCCCACAATATTAACCATGTAGGGACTAATCTACAATCCATATTTCACATTTTCTTAACATCAAAAATGTCTGAGAGTCAAAATAGGATCCACTGGTAGACAGTACCGGACACCTTGGATTCTCTCACATTTATCTAGCACCAGTCTAACAGTGTTAGTTTGTCACGTCTTACAGAACACGAAGCTCAGCACAACATCACCTGATGCTATTGTTTCTTCTGTGGGTATATTAATATCTCTGTATTTCACATATGTACATAAAATGATATATTGTTAGAACTTAATGGTAGACCACTAAACAATCATAAACAATCACTATGAAGAACATTGAAGGTCTATGGGAATCACTTACTTCATATAGGTTATTTCCTATATAGCTATGATTTGTACAATTCAATGACCATAAAAGTATTGTGGGGAAAAAAGTTCTGAAAATTATTTTCCATTATTATTATACTTATTTTCTAAACTTTGTTAATATCAATCACTATAAGGAAGTATATATACTTAATCAAAGTAAAAAAATATATTGTGGAAAGTAAATTCTAAATTTGAAGACTGCTGAACTGTATCACTTCAGCCTTTCAAAACTTTATGGCCAAGACAATAAGTATAATATTTTGATCCCTGTTTCCTGCCTATGACCTTGACCTTAGGAATGTAGATCCAAGAGATGTACATGTACAGGACACACAATCTAGTCATGATACATCCATTTAAAAAGCTGGATATCATTAGTCCATCCCGTAATCTTGTCTTGAAAGTAACTTCTGAATGTAAGCATTTGTTTAGAATTGATGGTCTGGACAGACAAGTTGTAATATCAACCCCCACCCTCCAAAAACAATTCTACCGTCCAAAACATGTTCACCCCCATAAGGAGTTTTACCAGGTAGGGACTAATGAACAATATATATTTGAACTTTTTTAGCATTCAAAATGTTTGAAAGTCAAAAAGTGTCCATTAGTAGACAGTGTTAGTTTGTCGCGTCCTACAGCACACACAACTCTATAGTACAATACATAGTGCCATCTTCATGTCCTATAGACCATACAACTCACACACATACACACACCATACACATCATAAGATGCTATTTTCAATCAAAATTATGTGTATGCAGCAATATATCAAGGTTCAACTGTTTAGTATACATAATTCTTAACCTCGTGAATTTAAAAGATCAAAACCAATGCACATCACAGAACATTGTATGGATCTCAAAAATGTAATTAATTTTATATTATCAGAATCCATGCAAGTATTTGATAATATTTAGGGTCTGAAATAAAAAGATAACAGCAGGTCTTGGTATGATGATGTATCTAACTTACATAGAGATTTCACAAAGTCTGTGTTATTCTTGTAGAACTGTTGGTACTGTGCAATCTTCCCAGAAACAAATATAGTCAAAAGCTGAAAAAACATAAAAGCAACATATATATAAATTTTGACTAAAAAAATAAATAAAATAAAAACGTGTACATACAATAAAGCAGACACTTTATGTGGAATGATTTTTGCAATTTCAAAGATCGATATTTCAATTACCAACATTCAAAATTTGAAAAGGGTTTGTCAGGTAACTCTTGAGAAAAAGCAATAACACATTTTGTCAAAATTCAAGGTGGCAGCCAGTTTGTTTTTCCAATCAGTCTCAAATTGAAACATGTGCAACCATGGACCAAATGGAACCTTCAGATCTATGAATTTGAGATAGGTCTGACAAGTACGTCTTGGAAACAAAATCAATAAAAATAGTTAAGGATGGAAAAGTGACAACAGACCACAGAAAAATTGTGATTTAAACAGCCTACCTTCTGATAATAGTAGGATAATAATGATTTATCAAAACAGTTTTGTTTTTCGAGGACAGACAAATAATGTATAATTATGTACAATAATGCTTTCTAAACCCTACCCTTCTTTTGAAATCAACATATTGGCTCTCGTGGGGAGCCTATTTCTGTGTTTGTGTTGTTTCATGTTTCAAGTACCAGTCCACAGGCATATTCTACTAGCCTGAATTATGTTTTTGAAAATTTTCTCCGACACAAAATCTCCTAGTGTCAGGCACGGAGATAACGGAATTGAAAACACCCGATATAATTTCATAGAATGCTCAGGTGGTTGTGTGTTTTACTAGTCCTAAGTGCAAAAATTTTGAACAATGTACACAACCCTAAACTAATGCTTAGTTGGCTGTGTTTTTTTCTTTAAACATCATGAAAAAGAGACAAACTTACATCATGTATGAGCTCCCCCTCAAGGAACTTTACTGGTTTCAGTGTCAAGAGATGGTCCATAAGAAATGTGTTGGGATCTCCTAAATGTGTCACAATACACCTTCAAAATAAACACATTTAACCATATATCGGTTATGTCGTTACATAGGTATATGGTTGTGTGCAGCACCTTAATACATAGCAGAAAACAATTTCTTATATTTTGATAAATATTTTTACGTTCATTAAAATGATTTTATCTTTTTTTCACCATTGGAGTAACAAAGATCTGGTAAAATCTGAACTTTACTGTGACATTATATATCTGTTTCTCCAACTAGTAAGAATTATAGATGCTCTCAACATAGACATCAGGGATAAATAGCACCATTAACAGAAACAGCTTAATGCTGGATAAAAAAGGAACAAAACTTTTATTTTAAACAAGCATACTTTAAGTTTCACAAAGCAATACATATTTCCTACCAGTACCACACCATTAAGAAACACCTATGAAGTTTCATAAAAAAACTCTGCAGTTACTGTATGGCAAGAAGCAGAATGTGTTTAAAACACTGTTGTGACTGCGACTTTGACAATAAACTTGAGCATGAAAATAAATTCAGCTGTTTTAGTTCTTGTCCCTGGCCATGACCTGCACTTTAACGATCATATGTGACCTTAACCTAGACCTTAATGGTACACATACAGATCTCTGAAGGTGGTTAGTTTCACAGTCTAGTTGGGATACATCCACCTAAAACTTTCTTAAATTAGCATTCAAAATGTCTGAGAGTCAAAATAGGATCCACTGGTAGACAGTGCCGGACACCTTGGATTCTCTCACATTTATCTAGCACCAGTCTAACAGTGTTAGTTTGTCACGTCCTACAGAACACGAAGCTCTGCACGACATCACCTGATGCTGCATACAAGTAAGAGAGTCACCATTACAAGAATATCAACATCAACTTGTCTACTTTTCTATCTACCAATATACTGTGTAATGGTTCGAGATTGATTTTTCAGCAATAATCATGCTGCCCGCTGGCGCCATGTATGTTTTGATGGTTTCTAATACTGGAACCAATATCTGGACCGGTTATCAGGAGCTGTCAAAAATATTTTTTTATTTTTATTTTTGGGCAGAGATTCAATAGTTTTTAGTAGTCAGGAAGGCTTAATAATATTATAAATTTAACACGTATTATTAAAATTAAAGGAAAACATCCTTTTGTGAATGGGATATCTTTACATCATGTGATCATGTTGTCAGCTTCATCTATTTTGCAGTTGTTTTGCTAGCAGATTTTTTTCCGGGCTAGTGGATCATTAGTGTCTATAGCTACTAGCCTAAGGCTAGTATATAGAAACAAATGTTTACACATGGTCTCTGTAAATATGGTTATAACATACATCAACACCAAAATAGGAGATAGCCAACATTTGGCTTTATTGATTTAAGTTTGTTTCGCACACAGGCCCAAATTTTATATTCCTTGAAAATCTATGCGGACAGATAAATCGTTATATCACTGTCAGTTTCACCCTCTAAACAATTTTCACCTAGCCCCCCAACAATATTAACCATGTAGGGACTAATCTACAATCCATATTTTTTTTAACATTAAAAATGTCTGAGAGTCAAAATAGGATCCACTGGTAGACAGTGCCGGACACCTTGGATTCTCTCACATTTATCTAGCACCAGTCTAACAGTGTTAGTTTGTCACGTCCTACAGAACACAAAGCTCTGCACGACATCACCTGATGCTGCATACAAGTAGGAGAGTCACCATTACAAGAATATCAACATCAACTTGTCTACTTTTCTATCTACCAATATACTGTGTAATGGTTCGAGATTGATTTTTCATGTCATTTTTATCTTGATGTAGCAAAATGCATATTCATGCATAGCTGAATATATATGACTTTCAGGGTTCTCCCCAGAATTTTTTTAAGCTGATATGTTTCATTTGCAGCGAACATTCAAGACGGACACGCTAATATAATACCTTATAATACCTTATCAAATCTAAGGGGGGGTGTAATATTATGTTTAAAAAGTTACTTTTATTTACCAATTTTCTTTTGGTGAACATTAAAACCAAGGAAATAAATAAATGTTTCTTATGTCTGAATTTTCAGCAATATTATCGTTTTAAATATTCTAAAAAAAATACAATTTATAGAAAGGTGTATGAGTTTTGTACATTGAATAATAGATATGACATTTGTGACATTTGTCTCTTATCTTTACATTTGTATCCCTTGCTTAATCCCCATTAAAAATAATTTAAAGAAGAAATATTTAAAAGCTGTTTGTGCTATAGGGGGAAACACTTACATGA
>NW_018408700.1:410861-457000 GCF_002113885.1 Mizuhopecten yessoensis
GCTATTTCAGCGTTGTCAAATGCAATCATATGTGAGTAAATTAATTTATAATAGATGTAATAAGTGTTTGTTTTGTTAATCCAACAGTAGGTACCTCAATTAATCACCTATTGACCATGCTAAAAGGATCCGGTGGTAATTGCTTTAGGCTCCAGTGAGCACGCTTGCCGGACACCTGTGGGCTTGTCGTCCGGTCCCCCTCCCCACTAATTACAGGCCCCCTGTGGCAATACGCCTATCGTGCAACTGACCAGTGGGGTCATTGCTGGACTTGGGTCAGCCGTGTGATTTAATCAGTGTCAATTTCTTGTGTAAAAAGACCACCTTCAGTACAAATAACAAGGTGCTACGGTTCACAGTCTAAGGTGATACGGGTCAATTAAGCTGATACGGCAGGGATGATTTCAAAATGAAGCTGATACGGAGCCGTATCAGCTTAATGGCCTGGGGAGAACCCTGACTTTAGCTGTTGTGACGACAGAGGCTTAACCCAAAACAAAACAAATGCATTGTTGAATTTGCTGATTCTATATACAGGTATATCGTTATGTCAGAGTAGGTACTTGATAGCAAATATTCACTGTCATGTTCAATTGAAAATTTGCAGATGCAGAAAATCGGAAAAATATAACTGCTGGACAAATAGCACTATAAATACCTGTGGGCGTCGTCCCTAGCTTGGGAGGCGTTGTCCTCAGTGTAGGACCCTAGTAAATCTATCATCACCTTGGTAGCATTTTCACTGCAATGCAAACACATTTTATCAATATCAAGAGAAACTCACTCAAACACATTTTATAAACATCAGGAGGAACTCAAACACATGGTCATACAACTGTCGATCTATATTAGTATGTTGCAGAATAACTGATGACTACACCAAACAGTGGGACTGGTTGCTTTTGTGAACATTACATAGCTTTAAATGGGAAGAATGTAAAACAGTTATATGGAATAGCAGAATTTCATTCCAGTTGTAATTGATTGTCAATGAGAAAATTATCCTCGATATATATCCAGGCGTTACGCTCACTTTCGCTCTCTGCACCCCTGGAATATGTCATAGCAAAACTGAAGGCACTCGGCCTAGCTATTTGATTGGAGTTGGGTTAAAAACCCTGACCAATCACTAGGTTGATACCTGTCCTTTAGAGATTACTGAGGAGCGATGCCCAACTTCAAAGTGAGATTATTTTTATGTACATCAAAGGGTCAAACTAGTCTTCTCGTTTCGTCTACAAAGTGGTTCATACTGAGCCTTCAATTTTGCTATGACATATTCCAGGGGTGCAGAGAGCAAATATGAGCGTAACCACTGGATTATCGAAATGTGCAAAAATGTACAGTATAATACATGTAGAAGGCATAAGAAGTGATACAAATGAGGCCTGCACATATGATTAATGCATATATGTACATGATAAAATTTGAAAAGAAAATTTACTGATTGCTCTAGCAACACCATAATTTCAATAAGTACAAATTGTCATTGTGTAATTATATTTTACTAGTGTCAGAAACCATATATTTTGCTTTTGAAAATACTCTTGAGACTAGCCCTACTTAAAACTCACTAGCTCCTGGCATCAGCCAAGAGAACTGTTTCTGATGCCAATTGTAGTTGATTTAAATAGGAATTATTCTATTTTAATATCCATGGTTATAGTTTGAGAAATCATAGGCCGTTGCAAACAATATGAAACCAGATTTAGTGAAAACCAGATTTGAGGCAGTCAATTGATAAAACTGAAATCAAAGTGTCACTGGATTATTTAGTGTCTAACATCAGCAGAGTTGGACACCTTGGTCACCAGTTCTTAATATTGCACCACTGATTTTTCTCAAAAGCCAAATGTAATGCCCAAGAGAATTTTTCATGATGCTGCATCATGTACAATCATGACCAAAAATGATCTGTCCTACTTTCACTTTCTATTTTCATTTAAATTTGTAAAATGAATGCTTTAGTAAGTTCACTTTAATTTAAAGTCTGTAAGAGCATCATGTAGATTTCTTAGCAGATTCTGTAAATTCTTTTGGCTAATTTAATGATAGTTTAAGGTTCTTATATACCGCTTTATCACAACCTAGTTCGTAGGGTGTCTCAAAGCGATTCACAAATTATTATCCGTGGTTAAAGGGGCTTCCGCAAACAGCCAATATCTTTCTCAACTCTCTTGGGAGCATACAGACAGTGCTGCTGTTTTGGCGCTCACAGCTAGCATTCAACAATTCTAGCACTACGCATGCCCAACCATGTACTCATCTACGCTGAGTAGACTGGAACAAGCGAAGTAAAGTATCTTGCTCAAAGATACAACACAGTGCTGTGACGTGAACCTGCAACCCTTCGGCCAAGAGCACGGTGCCCTACCACTAGACTACCATGCGTCCAATACCAACAGTCGATCTAGGTCATTATGTTACACATCATTGACTACACCAAGCATCTACCGGTGGGACAGGTCACTTTTTTAACATTATATAGCTTTGAATGGGAAGAATATGAAACTGTTATACATATGGAATGGCAGAATTCCATACCAGTTGTAATTAATTGTCACTGTGGAAATATGTATAATACATGTACAAGGCGTAAGAAGTGATATAAATGAGGCCTACACATATGCTGATTAACGCATGTACATGATAAAATTTGAAAAAAAATATTTACTGATTCCTCTAGCAACACCATAATTTCAAGGAGTACAGATTGTCATTGTGTAATTATGTTTTGCTAGTGTCAGAATGCATATATTTGGCTTTTGAAAATACTCACTAGCCCTACTTAAAATTCACTAGCCCCTGGCATCAGCCAAGAGACCTGTACACCCCGGAAATAAGATTCTGATGTCAATTGTAGTTGATCTAAATAGGAATTATGCTATTTTAATATCCATGGTTATAGTTTGAGAAATCTTAGGCTGTTGCAAACAACATAAACCAGATTTGAGGCAGTCAATTGATAAAACTGAAATCAAAGTGTCACTGGATTATTTAGTGTCTAACATCAGCAGAGTTTGACACCTTGGTCACCAGTTCTTAATATTGCACCACTGGTTTTCTCAAAAGCCAAATGTAATGCCCAAGAGAATTTTTCATGATGCTGCATCATGTACAATCATGACCAAAAATGATCTGTCCTACTTTCGCTTTCTATTTTCATTTAAATTTGTAAAATGTATGCTTTAGTAAGTTCACCTTAATTTAGAGTCTGTAAGAGCATCATGTAGATTTCTTAGCAGATTCTGTAAATTCTTTCGACTAATTTAATGATAGTTTAAGGTTCTTATATACCGCTTTATCACAACCTAGTTCGTAGGTTGTCTCAAAGCGATTCACAAATTATTATCCGTGGTTAAAGGGGCTTCCGCAAACAGCCAATATCTTTCTCAACTCTCTTGGGAGCATACAGACAGTGCTGCTGTTTTGGCGCTCACAGCTAGCATTCAACAATTCTAGCACTACGCATGCCCAACCATGTACTCATCTACGCTGAGTAGACTGGAACAAGCGAAGTAAAGTATCTTGCTCAAAGATACAACACAGTGCTGTGACGTGAACCTGCAACCCTTCGGTCAAGAACCCGACACCCTACCACTAGACTACCATGCCTCCAATACCAACAGTCGATCTAGGTCATTATGTTACACATCATTGACTACACCAAGCATCTACCGGTGGGACAGGTCACTTTTTTAACATTATATAGCTTTGAATGGGAAGAATATGAAACTGTTATACATATGGAATGGCAGAATTCCATACCAGTTGTAATTAATTGTCACTGTGCAAATATTTATAGTACATGTACAAGGCGTAAGAAGTGATCAATACAAATGAGGCCTACACATATGCTGATTAACGCATGTACATGATAAAATTTGAATAAAACATTTACTGATTGCTCTAGCAACACCATAATTTCAAGGAGTACAGATTGTCATTGTGTAATTATGTTTTGCTAGTGTCAGAATCCATATATTTGGCTTTTGAAAAAACTCACTAGCCCTACTTAAAATTCACTAGCTTCTGGCATCAGCCAAGAGAACAGTACACCCCTGAAATGAGATTCTGATGCCAATTGTAGTTCATCTAAATAGGAATTACGCTATTTTAATATCCATGGTTATAGTTTGAGAAATCTTAGGCCGTTGCAAACAATATAAACCAGATTTGAGGCAGTCTATTGATAAAACTGAAATCAAAGTGTCACTGGATTATTTAGTGTCTAACATCAGCATCAGCAGAGTTGGACACCTTGGTCACCAGTTCTTAATATTGCACCACTGATTTTTCTCAAAAGCCAAATGTAATGCCCAAGAGAATTTTTCATGATGCTGCATCATGTACAATCATAACCAAAAATGATGTGTCCTACTTTCACTTTCTATTTTCATTTATATTTGTAAAATGAGTATGCTTTAGTAAGTTCACCTTAATTTAGAGTCTATAAGAGCATCGTGTAGATTTCTTAGCAGATTCTGTAATTTCTTTGGGCTAATGTCCCACATAGAAGTCCATTTCTTCACCTGAAAATATCACAAATATCATACATGTAGTGATTCAACCATTCCTCCAAACTTGCTTCAACTAACTTTACTTTTCCAAACAATATTATTTTAAACCATCATTGATTTTTCGTCTTCTTTTAGTCCTTAAATATTGTATTGTAATTAAAAAATGTACAACATTGTTTTCTTGTCCTATGACTTTAGATAATTATTTTTAATTTACATTCACACCGTTTTGTTATATTTTTTCCTGAGGCCTCAGTCATTCTAGACCCCGCTATCCAATTATTAATGATGATTGGCTATGTTCTGCATCCCAACATACAACATAGCAAGTTATTTTCTAACTGATGGTTTGTTTACTTTTGGGTTATAACATGACTGTGTGGATATTAGTAAGTACGGATAAATATTATCTGCAATGTAAACTGCAATACAGCCATCTATAATGGTATCATCATTAGCAAATCCATCGAGGTGTAGAGCCAACGCCGTATATCTAGTATAGGTTCTGTAGGTCTGTTATCCCTTGCTTGGATACCAAGTATGCAGGGCGATTGAGGAGTAGGGAAAACTAAAAGTAATATTCAATCGCAACAAGCTTGGGATAGGTTATTTGCAAACATTTAAGTGAAACCAATTGACAACTAATTACCCGTTCAGAAGCAAAATATTACTCCTGGAATTAGTTCAATGAGCTGAACGCCCTGTTTACCTTGTCTAAGTCGGTGTCCACCATTTGTATGAGGTCTGATTGATGAGCTAGTTTGACCATGGCTACATAAACATCGGCTCGAAGCACTGACTTCTCATCAATACCATAAAACAAGTTGGACAACCTACAATAAGGAATTTTATCAAAATGTCATTTGATGATGTAAACTTACCAGAACAAAGTCAATAATATTGAACAGAAAATTAAATGTATGTTCAGTGTTCTCCGCAGGCAGTTTTTGCAGCATGGCACCATGCTCCTAAAATTCTTGCCATGCTGCTATCCTAGATCTTCTCTGCTATGTATATATTCATAGTAAATCTTAAGTTACCATGCTGCTTTGATTTTACATAGAGTGCTTCTTTAACAGAAATATTAAAATACCATGCTTCTTTCAAAACATTCTTGGGAGAACACTGATGTTTGTAGAATGTACATGTATATCAGTCTAAAGAAATGGATATAAATGCAAAGTCTAACCAAAGTCCACTTTCTGACTGTTGGACTTTTAGTACAGAATATTGGAGCTAAACACAATATCTTACAATAACATTTAGTATGAGAACTGATGCAAATGCTGAAATACCCAAACACTATGTGGCTTGGGACATTAAGAAAATGTGTCAGTATGCATGAAAAGGTAAGTATAGTTTCTGTTATCTGCTTCACAGGGTGAATTTATCCATTACCAGTGTCGCCATTGGCAAAAATAAGAAAACGTTTGGCAAATTTTGTAAACTTGCATTGGCGAAAGTAATAATTTGTCAAAACATGCAGGTATCTGGTACCTAGTATTGCCAGCTATTAAGTCCAACCTAGCTTAATTGTACGTGTATACATGCCATAAAGATTCTACTACCTGTTAGCAATATACAGGAGGGACCAGAACATGGGGTGCCAAAGCTAAACTCTGAGCCCTCTTGTAATTCATTTGTCGGTCAATTGAAAATAATTTGTGATCACGTTAGGGAAAATTCTCCAATTAAACAAACACTTATGTCTGCTGTGAACACTGAAGTTGATTTAAAATCTTAGAGAGAAACTTGTCAAAAAGTTCAAAATATTATGGACAGTGAAAGAAAGAAGCAATATGGCTTTAAGCTAGACAATTTGAAAAATAAAACAAAACTTTAACTTTATAATTTTGTTCTCCTATTTAATACCAGGCAGCAAAATGAGAAAAGTTGGACAACCTCCAAGCAATAATCTACTGGGACCTTTAAAATTTACTTCAGCCAATTAGGGTGGAGTAACATAATCTGCATATGAGTTGTCATGTAAATAGCCGACAGCATGCCTTACACTTTGATTCTGTTCTGTGATCTTTTGTCTGTTTTCTGCTGTTTGCCAACTTTTTCACAGAACATGGTGATTGGTTCAGCCATCTCCTCTGGTGGCATGGCCAGGATCAGGGATATGATGCTGTTGAATATCATCTCAAGATCTGTTCAGCAAAATACAACAAATAATAAAACACACAACACTGACTGAAGCAGTCATCAAGCACATTTGTTATAGAGGCTTTTTAGTGAATTCAACATCTGAACTCAAACCGTTTTTCAACTTTTAGATTACCAGATACCATAACCTCACAAATCTCTATTAATCTTACAACTCTTGTTAACTTATATGAAAATGCAATATTCTATCAAAAATGGACAGTGACACTGCTAGAGCCAAGAAACAAGAGCCACTGGAGAATAGTGTGGTGCAGTGCACTAATTCATGATATACTTCAGTTCAAATAGACATATCCTTTAGGACCGAATGATAAAGCCCATTTCAGGTAATCAAAAACATTCTCCAGGTTCTACTGAAAGCCCTCAATACTCTCATAATACATAGGGACACTATAGCTACATATCAATATAAAAACTCACCTGCTTCATTGTTGATTTCTGTCCAGCACACACTTGTTGCTTCTATGATATTTTTAAGATCTGAGTGGATTCCATCTTCCGAGGGTTCCTCCGATATAGAAGCACCGAAGGATTTCAGGAATATCCGCAGCTCCTGAGCCTACAAAATAATAAAACAGGAATACATATATCATACAAAGACACACAATTCTATTGCTATGACATAGTACACTTGCAAGCAGAATATACACATGCCAGAAACCTCTGATAGTGACATCATGTGATGCACATGGTAAATTATCCGCTTCACATTTAAAATCATCCAAGTTCAGCAAAACTTGTTGAGTTTAATTAAGTGATTTTTAGAACCTTGATATTGGAGTCCTAGACTTAGGCTTTCCCTTGCACACACATTAAATTTTTCTCTTAATAATGGTTGTACCCATCAAAAATAAAACAAAATATTAAGGTATCGTAAGACAAAAATTCTACACAATTCACTGTAACAAACTGTGCAATAATAGAAAATGACTGTAAGATGTAAATTCCCCAATGTTCTGAAATCTGTTGAGTGACATGATTAGAAAATATCTGTAAGACATGTCCTGAGTTTTACGTGGGGTTTGTGAAAGGGGCATAATTCATCATTCCACAGGTTAGGCACAACAGTGTATATATGCCATGAGTAATAATCCTGCATTTGGGCACAGTTACTGTTTTGAGTAACAATTCAATAACTGAAATGGAGGAATAGAATGGAATTAAAATTCACAAAGTTATTTTAAACTTTATTAACAAAAAAAAGGTGTCATTCTTTCAACATATTCCAATAAATAATACAATGAGGCACATCTGTACACAATTCTGATTCCATTTGTTCTATTTATAGCTCTCCAAACCACACTATAAGCAGTGGAGGTGATCAGGTCGTGGAAAACCACTAACTTACGTATAATACGCAAACTCGGCCAATTATACGCCAATAGGGGTATGAATTTGTTACTAAAAATCGCCAAAATCACTTTAATCTCAACTTGACCAAGTCACATTTATTCAGTCATGAAACATAATACAAATGCAAAAATAAACTTTATTTGCATGTGGGAAAGTACCAAAAATAGATGCAATACTTCCGGTAAAGTTACATCATGTTTCTAAGTAGCCAACGCTTTCAGTAAACATCTTTTAGCAAAATATTACTCACCTTGTCGTAAATTAATGCGATTTTTAATATTATTTTGCAAAAGTTACTGTTAAAGCGATTTGGGGTATTTTTTAGTAACAAATCCATGCTACAACTGGCGTATATTAGGCAAGTTTGCGTATTATTCACAACTCGGTGGTTTTCCCCAACCTGGTGATACAAATTGTCATTATTACAAAAAGGTAGACTTCTAAATCAATCATTTTTTGTGCACAATATGTAGCCAGAGTTTCCTCTGGCCCTGACACCAGACTCTGACATTTTGACAGATAGATGTCTGGTGTGGGGCCAGAGCGCACTGCTTTATGAAAACATGGAATTCTCTGACACTGATTCGTGTCGGAGAGTTTTGAGGTGCTGACAACAAAATCGACTATGACACAAAGCATGCCTCACATATATCGATAAATGGATTATTTATTTATCCAAATCCACTCTTATTATCACCAACAGCTGCTAAATTCCGACAGTGGGGTCCCCGGTTTACTATCGTCATAATTTCTCACCTGCGAGGACATCATTTTTGTAAGTCAGGGTAATCAACAAAAAGAGGCAGTCAGGAAATTTTCTAAAAAAGAATTATGTTTCCTTTTCGGTCCAGATCAGTACGGCTTGTTGATTAGTCT
The DNA here is from genome assembly GCF_002113885.1 of Mizuhopecten yessoensis. Taxonomy (NCBI): domain Eukaryota; kingdom Metazoa; phylum Mollusca; class Bivalvia; order Pectinida; family Pectinidae; genus Mizuhopecten; species Mizuhopecten yessoensis. The sequence continues at coordinate 419,780 of NW_018408700.1, forward strand.
CTACCCTGACTTACAAAAATGGTTCGAAATCCTCCTTTTATTATTTATTTGGTTTTGTTGAAAGAAAGACACACTTCCCTTTTTTACTTTTTTAAAAACATCTTTGTGTTGTGTTGTTCTTTCACTTAATCACCCATTTCAGTAATTAAACTGTAACTCAAACCGGTAATTTTACCCGTGTGCAGGATTGTTATCAACATATGCGCCCAGCCTGTACCTAACGTTACCTCTGCTCTGGACATCCACTAAAAATGATTTTCACTTATACTTCTTAAAATCATATTTGAATCATACATTATTTGTTATTCTGTTTGAAGGATATTATTTCTCAAGTCTAAAACAAGTCGTGCATGCATTGTGACACGAGTATGCATTAAAAGATAATGTACACCCCCCCCCCCCCCCCCCCTTGTAATGCGAATCATATGGTCATGATATATACGTGTTTTGTGAGCTTCTAGTTGTGTTTGATTACTTCGTTAATGAAAACGATATGTGTTACACATCGAAGACTGTTAAAGCGTCATGTTGGTGTGTTACCTGCTCAGGAATAGGCAAATCTATGAACACCGGTGTGCTCATGCTGTCTCCAATATGGCGGACATAAATGAAAAAGGAAGAGGTAATAAATAGTACTTCCGGTAGTAGACCGGTTCTTTTTCATGTTTCAGAGAAATATTTAGGTGATATACAATCTGCAGGGTGATATCTTTATACGGAGTCGATGTCTATCCCCTTATGAAATTATTTCCGTGTTTAAATGATATCTAAATAAACAATAATATAAACTCTATACATTGTAGCATTAGACGCGAGTATAAACACGTGGAAAATATGGTATTGGCGGGAAAGCTCAAACTTCGATATCATAGGAAAGATAAAAGTAACACTGAATCACACAGCAGTTTCATCATTATATTACTCATCGGTGATGCTCAGGGCCAAAATTTTGGGAATCCAAATCGTCTAAATTGATTTACAAACCGATGGAGCGTTTCACCAGAGACTTGACATATAAAGCGGCCAGAGTGGTTAGTGACCGTTAGTACTGATTCACCACGGACTTAGATATCTAATCTAATTCCGTGATATTATCAAATATTAGAAAATGGATTTGAAATTATTACTTTCTTTTGTCTTTTAGAGATATAATTATTCAACCAACCCAATCCCCCCACCCCCCGATCTACCGTATGATTTAAATGACGCACACAGATGAATGTACCTTTAAATTTAGTAATAGATACACAATGCCAAAAAATAATGACACTGCGTCATACAGTTGTTTCGTCATTCCCAGTGACCAACGGCACTGGCCTTAGTGAGGATTTACCTTCTTTCAAGTCCTCACTTGAAGGTTACCACCAGTCTCTCTACTAATTTTGCATCCTCGTTATGTACATATAGTTTTAATATAATACCTAAAAATTACAAAAAAATATATTCTGTGAAGTGCAACATCCCAGGGTCAATTGCACTCCAACCTTGGAGTTCTGATCCTTGTAATGGAAGAAGAAGAAGATTCCAAATAGGTCTAAACTACTGTTGAACCAACAGTGGAGGTGCAAAAAAACACCTTAATTAATGAATTTCAAATATTTAGAATAATGGTTAATTGCAAATTAGTTAGTAAAGTGTGTATTTTATGAACCGTGCCGCTACTCAAAAGAAGTTACTGTGGCTATCAAGGTTACAGCAAACCTCGGGCACTAAACATATCACCAACAGTCTTCCGGTAACCTTGTACAGTGATAGGTGAGCGTGTCACAAACACAGGTACTGCATCTTTGGAATTTAGTAATCGATACAGTATGCCAAACATAATTGTAAACCTGGCTATTAATACATGCGTTTAAAGATAAAGGCTCAACACAATGCTTATTTCACGTTATTTATATTGATTTATAACAAAGTATACGCTTATATGTAATACAAGATCGTGCAATCTATACGAAACAGTTTTGAACGGATTTAATTTTTCATCACTACTACCTGCGTTCGGTAATTCGGTAGCATTCAGAATGAGTTCTGAGAAAGTATCCGGTCTCGGGCGATAATCCGCATGTCAAGCAAAACATAAATACCATGGCTACGTGTGAGCAGCGTCCAACATTACGGGCACCTGCTCGACATTCACAGTACCAGCCGGTTATATTGCGCTGTGAAAATTCTAGGTTGTGTTGCTTTGATGAAATGTGGCGGGAATTAAGACGAGCATGAACAAGGTCGGGTTCCTCACGATTGACATAGATGACATTTCAAGCAAATGTGGCTGTCCTCGCTGATAAGTTTCCCGCATTTTCGGTAAAATATTTCCGATAACAACAGTTCATTTTTCTTGCTTGGCCTTTTTTTTTTTTTTATTCCGACGCAACAAATCCCATGGGCATATTTGGTATTTCGGCATTATTTTTTGGTGTTTGAGCACTCGATATAATTAGTTTGCCAGTTGGAGGGTCAAACAGTTCATAAATTTCATCAAAGCTGTACTCTATACGTTAGTCCGAATTATTCTGACGTTTTATCGACTTTTTTCATATCGGGCTGTCGTCGATTAACGACGTTAATCGACGACAGACCGATATGAAAAAAGTTGATAAAACGTCAGAATAATTCGGACTATGTACACGTGTGCAGGGATTTGTTGACATGCTTTGATAGAAGTATATCGCACTAAATAGTAACGAAATTATTACTAACAAAACTGATAAATCAATAGGTATGTTATAAAAATGTAAACAAAATTTTCCATCGATTTGAAAAACAAGATATTGCTTCATTAAGGAAAATGATCACATGCCTAAATATTTAAAAAAAAAAAAAAAAAAAAAAAAAAAAATGAGAGAAGATTCGAACCTGTACCGTTTATTTTTAAGACACAAGTAAACTGCGTTACACATTCGGCTACATAGAACATATGGATATTGGCAATTACAAACTGATTTAAACCGAGAAATACATGACGCAGTTTAGAGAAACTTCATCAACCCTGTTTTTCATTATTTCAGCACTTTCCCAAAGGAGGACCACTTTTCCGTAATACGATTTGTTTTTGCATATTACATCACGGTCACAAAAAGTTTATTTAAAAGTTGGTCCTCGGATGGGAAAGTGTTGAAAGTATTTCTTTAAGTTCGGGAAACCCCACCACTTTCATAGATATAGTGTATATGGCTATATTTGCAGTATCATATTAGCAATACCTAATTTCTCAGCAGTTTAAAAATTCATATTCAATTGGTTCTATATCTTTTGTATGCATTTTTGATACACGAAATGTTTTATTTTCATAAATGCCGACTTAGGGAAATACGGGCAGTTTTCCGCCATACCTCTTTCAATTAATTGATAAACTGTGAAAACTTTTGGCATAGTCGTCGTACGCATGGAATACTACGAGAAAGTGTTTTTCTCCTGCCCACACAACTCCAACAACCCAGGTGGAGTATAAAATGGTCTAGGGTGGTTGTTGCGGTATCTGTGCTGTGGCATTCAAGTTGGGTGGCACTATAAATGATACCGTTGGAAGTACGGTCCCACTACAAACAGAACACAATACATCTCCAGCACACACGCAGGCTTACACGCATAGGGAGATATTAGCCAGGTGGTATAGGACTGGTAGTTAGCGCCTGATAAGGCAGCTCCTGTGAATTCCTCAAAATCATATTGATTAATGTATATGCTAATTGTATTCATTGTACATCTATGTACTGTAAAGCGCTTTAGAGTGGCTTATGTTAGCTAGATAGGGCGCTATATCAAATGTTGTATATTTATAAAACCGGACTGGTACTTGTACAACAGCTAGGTTGTGTTCCATAAAATATAAGTATTAACCTGTCTAAATATAACCTTTCCAAATAATTTCCTACTGTCGATAGTAATAATTTCGGTCTATAATTAGAGGGAGAATTCTTCTTATTTTTTTATCAGTGGTGTTTCTGCGGCCATTTTGCATAAAGTTGAATATACACCGGATGATACAAATGTAGAGAAAAACTGATTATTACTTCGAGCGGTTTAGATACCGTTGACTTATTACGTCTTGTCCAGAGACTTTACATAGTTTCAAAATTTGAAGGATATCTATGATTTCGGATGATTTTACTTTAATTTAATTAAATGTTTTATCAGTTTGATCCTAAATAACGGGTGTCTCTATGTTTGTACCATATAAATCAGTAAAAGACAATTGACCGTGTAAAATGTTTGCTCTATCGACATTATCTGTAGCTAAATCAACATTGTGCGAGTTTGGATGTAGAAGAGTAAGATTTTGTTTGGAGGTGTCAGACGTTTTCATGAGTTGTTGGGTCAGTCGTCTCCATTTTGATTTTGGATAAGAAGTAAAATACTGATCAATAATTATAACAACATTTATATTTCCAAAGAAAAAGTACACGTGCATGCTTTTCATATTATTTACTTCGTTACGTCAGGCTTCAAACTTATTGCTATCCGCCTGCGGTTTCGAATTACTAGCTTTTTATGTTACCTATGATCACGACCCCGTATATGTTTCCTTTCATTATCTCCACGGTATACCATTTGGCCTAATTATACTTCCTCTGCGGGTAGACATTCTTGTGCAAAACCTAAATATATCACTGTGAAGTGTTCACAAGCATCATCAACTAACCTACGTCTTTCCAGTGTATTGTCGAAATCGTAATATGATATTTAAAGTTGATTGAATCTGTCGAAATCTACATGTATATGAGTTTAGTATCGAACGAGATTTCGATTAAAACAAGACTATCTTGACCACTAAAAGTTCTATCAACAGATAACACAGACGATTAAAAGAATTGAACTGATTCCGGAGAGAAAGATAGGATCAAGTAAACATGTTGCTATTATATAAGATAAGGGATGTCTCGACGGTATAATGACCATGTCTACATTTAGGTCTCCGTTTATATGAGGTGAAATCTCCATAGCTTTTTCAATTGATGATTTTAAATGGTCCCAGAACGGATGATTAGATTTCCCGGTCTAGAAATTGTTCTTATAATTACTTTATAATTTGATAAGTCTACCATAGACCAGATAACTTCACCCATGGAAATACTAGATCATGAAAGCGTTCAATCTTTAAACACGAACCCCACCCCCAGCAAAAGTTTCTATCTAAGCGACAAGGATTGTGAAAACCTTCTTAGCATAACATTTACTAGAGTTTTAGTACCCTGCTCGTCTAATTTGGCATCAGGAATACATACCATCATACTCTCCTGCAATATCTCATACATTTTCTAACTTATTTCGTATGCTTCTTAAATTAAAAAAAAAAGTAAAAAAAAAAGTTAAAAAAAAAAAAGATTCATGATTTTAAAGGTTTTTTTAATTATCACTCTCAGATATACAAAGTACGTTACAAGAGGTCATGTATGTATAGTATTAATTGTAAATGACGAACAAATAATTTATCTATATTTACATTTTTTCTAGCTTTCTAAGACTTACTTATGTTTGAGATATTTGATAGCACTTGTACAATGGAGCACATTATTCGCTAAAAGGGACATCACGGTATATTTTTTTATGATTTGTTATTCAAATACTGCATGAATATATCAAGTGAGTGACAGTCTCCTAATGGAAAATGACTGTCGGATTGCACTGATTCATATTCATAAATGTATAATTACGAGTAGAAGACGGTACCCCTTATCCTGTCTGGTCAAACAGTTTACTCGGCAGCACATCTAATAACGCATGCTCACAACACGCCATTTCATTGTAAACAAGTTTCAACTTTTCTAGTTTTATTCAAACTTTAGGCCATAGGCTTATCAGTACATGATAAAACATACAATGTATAGAGAAAGGATATATATAATGTACATTCAAATTCATGATAATTAATTAATTAATTAAATTAAGCAGTTCTTAATTTGTTTGCCTCAACGATGTATTCTCCTTACATACATAGCTGTTTACTATTATGGACACTTAACAACTGGATAGACTTAAACAGAAGGATTCTTTCTAAGATACTGTGTAATAAACCGCACCCTAAGGTTTTGAAATTTACTACAAATTGATAAAAAGTGAAATTCATCTTCCACGTTAGTGGAATTTCATTATTTACAATGCCTTAGTTCTCCTAGGAACATTTCTGTATCTTCCATTCTCAAAAGCCTGTTAAAGTGTAGAAGTCCGTTATCTGGTAAGACATATTCTATATTTAACCGGAATATACTTAGTAAGATAAAATTGAAGAGGAAGGGTTTGTACCAAAAGATGTTCATATAAAAAGCATTTTGGTGAATTATCTATTGAAGTCTGTATAGCCTGTTCACTCTGATAAAAAATCTTTGTTTTATCTCTAACAGAATAAACCTTTGATTACTAACACTGTATGGATTTAACCATATACTTCCAAATCATAAATTATTTAAGTCATCCCTCACAGTTTTAGCCCATTTCGAAACATTTCTACCATTACACAGTTTACTACAAACTCATAACAATTTGAAACAATACAGTTTTCACTATGTAAAAGTTTGAACCAATATTTTATCCTTCTGAACTTTCTGACTACTGCTAAGGAAAAGCGACCTAATTCACATTATGTCATATTATTATTTGATATTTTTTTTTTTACTTTTAATAACTTCTTGCAAAGTTCAAATGAACCTTTTCTACATTAACAATCTAATTAAAATTCTATCTTCACATCGCTCCCGTTTACTGATATGACGCGACATAACCCTTTTTTCAACCAATCAGAAAGCAGGACCTGTAGCATTTAACGCGACATATCAGTAAACGGTAGCGATTGAAAATATAATTTTAATTAGATTGCTACATTAAGTGCATCACAAGCACCCCAGATTTCACTTACATAAAAAAAGATCGCAAATTTGAGCATTTAGATAATAATACAAACATTGCTTTACGCCCTTGGGTAGTCAAATGTTTTTGTAAGTTATTAGATTTATTATTGGAGCTTAACATAACACCCAAATATGGGAAAACATCAGCACATTTTACTATAGTACCTTAATAATACCATTTTTTATTGTTATGAATTCTTCCTCCTTTACGAAAAACTACAATTTTATTTTTGTCCACATTTTAAATACTGTTATATTCCATTGCTCACACTAATAATATTCTAAGTTAACATGAATTTATTGAAGCCCTTCAACTGACCCAGACATTAATACCATCAGTATACAGCAATAAATATATACTTCTACGAACTTATTATGACTATTGTAACAATTTATAAAAATGATTTAAAATCTTTGATGTACAAGGAGAACAGTATGGGTGACAATATTTCACCCTGTAAGAGGCCTATATTATTATTAAAGAAACTATTGCCATTTAATTTGAGACGTATTTTATTGGTACATACAGGAGGAATACAGGGTGTTCGGGGAACAACGGTTCAGCTGATTCGGGGTTACTTTACAAAGAATATGTACGAACTCGGTCGGGACCAAACGAACTGTTCGACGAATGTGAGGTGTTCGAGTAAACCGAGTTCTAGGGCGTGGGGTTTTACTGTATACAAATTTAATAACATTGAGGAGTTTTCAGCTTATACCAAGCTTTGATATAATTTGTACCAAATGTTTAATCTATCAACATTGTCAAACGCTTTTTGAAAAGCAATGAAGCGACAATATGGTCGTTGATTTTGACTGGAAGACTTAGAAATAATTGAATGGAGGCAGACAATTGAATCAACAGTACTAAGACCTGCTCTGAACCCTAACTGAGCATCAGATAAAATATCATTGTTAATATGTTTTTGACTATTCCAACAATCTGTTATTTATCAGAGGTAAACAATTTTCCTGGACAGTTTACGATACTAAAACTTCTAAAATATTAGGATTGGAGGCACAGGGGTGATTACAGCAACAGACCAATCAGATGGGTAATTCCTAGATTCTATGATATCATTAAAAAGTGTACATATTAAAGTTTTTAACAGCATTTCTAATTTTATTTGTTTATCTAGTTCTTCAAATAATGGTATATCATCTTCAAGGTGGTTACCAAGTTGATAAGGGTCATCCTCTTTTGAGAAGCCAAGTTTGTCTCTCCCATTATAAATTCGTATATTAAAGGATTAACATAAATCCATTAAACGATTTCCAAACATGTTAAATGTTACATCTTTGAGTATTTTTTACACTGAGCATTTCGTCAGATTCATAGTTAAAAATGTTAGAAAGATGAGCTTGCACACTAGATTGAACAGCGTCATTTACAGTATAATCAGGTTAATTACTTGTTCGACTGTTAAAGTCCCCAACTAACATAATGTGCCCAAAGGGACTATCTTTTCCAAAACTGTTTTCAAGTTCATAAGATAGGTCATAATTATACTTGGTGTAATAAGTGGAGCTTGAAGGAGATGAGTAGACACATGCTAAGACTATATCTTTATGATTATTGGCGATTTCATTTTTTTTTATATCCTTAGCCATATTATCGAGTCAACAATAGAATAGACTACATCAACTAAATTTACTAGGTTATCCTTAATTAGAATAATACTTCCACCACCTTGCGAACTGATACATAGTCGTTTGGAGTAAACGAAAGTAAAAGAAAACCTCAATAGACAATGTATATTATTATTTGCCACCTCCTGGGTTGGTAATGTTGTTCAGAGGTACTGATATGTACTGCGTACCTTTACCTGACTGGGGTTCATGGTTTGGTTTAGTCTCACCTAGCATACATTTCTAAAATACCTAGTCTCACCTAGCATACATTTCAATTTTCACACCTGATCACAATTTGGTTATAGTCTGTTTCAAAATGATGTAGATGGTATTGTAATACATATCATAATTAAGAACTCATCAATATGTCTACTTTAATCAGAGAAATATTCCATTTTCTTTGTATTACGTGGTAGTAGATGAAATATGAATATTAAAAAACAAAATGGACACATTTAGTTAACCTGAAAATAACGATTTTACGGATATTATAACAAGTACAGTACTAGCCGCCTACATGTTATTAAAATCTTAAATTATTGTTGATTAAGAAAAGCCTCATTAACTAATCTTAATATCAAAGATTGTTTAAAATTCTGTAATGCATTGTCTGTAAATTTCAACTAATACAATAACAGTTGACTGAATGTTGTTTTTATATTTCCTTTATTTTATAGTTATGTCTGCAAAGTTTCAATCTCAAGCTGATTTTGTGTGGACATACACTGTAGATAGGAAAAATAATTATAATTTTCACTTATCATAATATCACAAATGTCAATATTGCCAACACTTATTCAAAACTCGGGCTATTGGCCCTTATATGTGGTACATGATGTACAAAAACGATGTATAGAGATGATGTACATAATACACAATAAAATCAACTAAGAGGTTTTGATAGTTTCAAATATAAGCTTCCTTAATATACATATACATAGCTGTTTACTATTTTTCACACTTAACAACTGAATAGTCGGAAAACCGCACTCTTAGATTTTGAAATTTATTACAAATTAACAGAAGCAAAATTCATCTTTCATGTCTGTGGAGGTACATTCCTTACAATGTCTTTGTTCTGAAGGAACATATATTTTTCTTCCAGTCTCAATGAATGCAATGAAGTATTTTATCTACTGAGACATACATGTGTTCTATACTTAACAGGAATATACTTCGTAAGATAAAATTGAAGAAAACAATTTGTACCATATACCGTCATAAAGTGTTGGTTAATAGCACCGTAGGCATGTGGTATAGCCGGAATAGTAAAATTTTAATGAAACTACTTTGAATATGTGTTTACTATATTATACTGCATAAATAATGGAGTAATGTGTACAATATGATGTACAGTTAACGTGAAATGACCCTTTGTTGTTATTTTAAATGATTACATTATTAGCTCTCCTGGCCCGAAGTGCCAAGTGAGCTTAAGGCATGGTGCATGGTGCATGGTCCGTCGTCCGTCCGTCCGGCGTCAACTTTTTACTTTAAACAACTTCTTCTCAGTAACCAAAAGGCCTAGGATGATGATATTTGGCCAGAAGCATGCTTGGATGAAGGGCTACCAAGTTGTTCAAATAAATGACCTTCATCAATTTTCAAGGTCACAGGGGTCGAATATGTTAACATCTTTAAACAACTTCTTCTGAATAACCAAGAGGCCTAGGATGATGATACTTGGCCAGTAACATGCTTGGATGAAGGGCTTCCAAGTTTGTTCAAATAAATGACCTTGCTTTATATTCAAGGTCACAGGGGTCAAATATGTTAAAATCTTTTAAACAACTCCATCTGAAAAACCAAGAGGCCTAGGCTGATAATATTTGGCCAGTAACATACTGGGATGAAGGGCTGCCAGGATTTTTCAAATAAATATGGTCAAAACATTTAAACAATTTCTTCTGAATAACCAATAGGCGTAGGATGATGATATTTGGCTAGTAGCATGCTGGGATGAAGGGCTATCAAGTTTGTTCAAATGAATGACCTTCATCTTTTTTCAAGGTCACAGGGTCAAATATGTTCTAAACCTTTAAACAACTTCTTCTGAATAACCAAGAGGCCTAGGATAATGCCAGTAACATGCTGGAATAAAGGACTACCAAGTTCAAATGAATGACATTGACATATATATTTTAAGGTCACAGTGGTCAAATATGTTTAAAACCATTGAATGACTTCTTCTTAATAAGCAAAAGGCCAAGGGTGATGCTATTTGGCCATTAACATGCTGGGATGAAGGACTATCAAGTGAATGACCCTCGCCCATATTCAGGGTCACAGTGGTCAATATATGTTTAAATCTTTAAATGAATTGTTATGTATAACCAAAAGGTCCAGGGTAATGATATTTTTCCAGAAGCATGCTGGGTTGGAAGACTATAAACTCTGTTCAACCTAATATTATAATGTCATTGTTCGACATTCAAGGTCACAGGTGTCATATGTTTAAATCTTGTAATAGGTTCTTATGAATGAAACACTGATATTTTGCCTGTAGCTGTATTTTAGTCCACTTTTAAGATTACAAGTGTGATATTAATACCAGGTGAGCGATGTAGGCCCATTGGGCCTCTTGTATTAATGAAATACTCTAACTCGGGCTGAACTTATTTATTTTTGAAACATTCATTGAAAACAACCTTACATGACAAATTTATTCAACAATGGTATAAGGATGTTACAACCTTGACCAGAGAAATAATAATAAAGCGTGCCGCTACTTCTTCGATACCGGAAGAAATGTGACCAATGTCGCCATAAGTGGCGATCTTGGTTGGAGTTCCTGTGACGTGGAACAGAAATTGAGGTCTGTAGGCTCTGGTTAAGGATTAATGGAACCGCTCACGATATACTAGTCTATAAAATACATTAGTGGTCAAAAGGAAAACGGAGAAGTTGGGAATGTCGAGTAAACAAATTTAAGTTAAAAGTCGAAACCGGTCGGTATTATTCTCGTCCAGTTACACCTTAACAAGATCGACTTTGGACGCTGCTTTATATCATATGTATCGCAGACGCCTATGTTTTAACTTTATATAATTATGTTCAGTGCTAGTAATTTTACTTATTTTAAGGTGTGATAATGACTTTTAGTGTCTCATAAGCCAGATTTGGCTTGATGTCGATAACTGATCGATTTAAATTTTGAAATATATGTAGCTTTTACTTTTTGTAAAATCTGCTGTAGTTCCAATGTATATCGATTTGTGACACTTTAATAAAACAAATTGTATCGTATTGTAATACTATGTAAAGTTAGGACATTTCATCTGATATTCCCTATTATTATGATGAAGACTATAATAGATGAAGTGGAAACAATTTTATAAATAAATAAAATTGTACACCAAAAATCAATCCTATGTATACGTTCATATTCACATGGTAAGACACTTTATAGTACAGACTATAGTTTACCTGTAATTAAATCATATTGTTCTCTAACTGACTCCAAATCTCACCTAGCATACATCCAACTACTTACCTGTATGTAGGAAAATACCAAATGTATGCTACGTGAGACAACACCCCTGGTATAATACATGACTTGCCGTGGGATATGTCAGCGAGTTCACCAACTCATAACCCATGTTCTTTACGATACAAGTTATTGCAGATGTCAATTTCTGACAATTTAAGCTGCAGCCAATAAATTTATTGACAGGAATGCGTCACAAAGAGTCTCAATATGGGTATAAATCTCTGACCAGGTGTGTTTGACTAATCCCGCGACCCATTCAAACAAGTCCAGCCACCAGAGTGAGTGATTGTTGTATAGATGTCGAAGTCAAATCTATCCTTTTGACTCAGGTCATTATCGGTGTTCATTTTCTCCATTTCTGAAATTTTGACGCGTTCGCTTTGCTGCCAATCTCTGACTTTGTACATTTTGCTGTTAATTTCACTATTCAAATAGCTTATAACGTTGGCGTTTGTTCGCTGTTCTATTCTTATGACATCAGCACGAGAATTCCAGTACATTGTAATGTATTCACAAACGACTTCGGTTACAAAGCTGAAACTAAAATAAAGCAGTATAGTTCCATATTAACAATCCCTATATTACAACGATAGACCAGATGATCAAATAATGTGTTCCTCCATAATTGAACTATCCCAACATCAAGACGATAGATCAGATGATGTGTTCCTCCATAACTGAACTAACCCAACATCAAGACGATATATCAGATATTGTGTTCCTCCATAATTGAACTATCCCAACAACAAGACGATATATCAGATGATTCAGATAATATGTTCCTCCATAACTCAACTATACCAACATCAACACGATGGATCAGATGATGTGTTCCTCCATAACGGAACTAACCCAACATCAAGACGATATATCAGATGATGGGTTCCTCCATAACTGAACTATATCAACATCAACACGATATATCAGAAAATGTGTTCCTCCATAACTGAACCATACCAACATCAAGACGATAGATCAGATGATGTGTTCCTCCCTAATTGAACTATACCAACATCAAGACGAAAGATCAGATGTTGTGTTCCTCCATAACTGAACTATGCCAACATCAACACGATGGATCAGATGATGTGTTCCTCCATACCTGAACTATCCCAACATCAACACGATATATCAGTTGTTGTGTTCCTCCATAACTGAACTACCCCAACAACAAGACGATATATCAGATGATGTGTTCCTCCTTAACTGAACTATACCAACATCAACAGGATATATCAGACGATGTGTTCCTCCATAACTGAACTATGCCAACATCAACACGATGGATCAGATGATGTGTTCCTCCATAACTTAACTATACCAACAACAAGACGATATATCAGATGATTTGTTCCTCCATAACTTAACTAACCCAACATCAAGACGATATATCAGACGATGTGTTCCTCCATAACTGAACTTTCCTAACATCAACACGATAGATCAGATGATGTGTTCCTCCCTAATTGAACTATACCAACATCAAGACGATAAATCAGATGATGTGTTCCGCCACAACTGAACTATCCTAACATCAAGACGAGATATCAGATGATGTGTTCCTCAATAACTGAACTATACCAACATCAGGACGATATATCTGATAATGTGTTCCTCCATAACTGAATTATCCCAACATCAAGACGATAGATCAGATCAACGATAGACCAGATGATCAAATAATGTGTTCCTCCATAATTGAACTATACCAACATCAAGACGAAAGATCAGATGTTGTGTTCCTCCATAACTATCAGATGTTGTGTTCCTCCATAACTATCAGATGTTGTGTTCCTCCATAACTATCAGATGTTGTGTTCCTCCATAACTGACCTATACCAACATCAAGACGATATATCAGTTGATGTGTTCCTCCATAACTGAACTTTCCTAACATCAACACGATAGATCAGATGACGTGTTCCTCCATAACTGAACTATACCGACATCAACACGATATATCAGAAAATGTGTTCCTCCATAACTGAACCATACCAACATCAAGACGATAGATAAGATGATGTGTTCCGCCATAACTGCACTATCACAACATCAATACGATAGATCAGATAATGTGTTCCTCCATAACTGAATTATCCCATCATCAAGACAATAGACCAGATAATGTGTTCCCCCATAACTGAACTATACCAACATAAAGACGATATATCAGATGATGTGTTCCTCCTTAACTGAACTATACCAACATCAACACGATGGATCAGATGATGTGTTCCTCCATAATTGAACGATACCAACATCAAGACGATAGATCAGATCAACGATAGACCAGATGATCAAATAATGTGTTCCTCCATAATTGAACTATCCAAACAACAAGACGATATATCAGATGATGTGTTCCTCAATAACTGAACTATACCAACATCATCACGATATATCAGATGTTGTGTTCCTCCATAACTGAACTAACCCTACATCAAGACGATATATCAGATAATATGTTCCTCCATAACTGAACAATACCAACATCAACACGATATATCAGTTGTTGTGTTCCTCCATAACTGAACTAACCCAACATCAAGACGATATATCAGATGATGGGTTCCTCCATAACTGAACTATATCAACATCAACACGATATATCAGACGATGTGTTCCTCCATAACTGAACTTTCCTAACATCAACACGATAGATCAGATGACGTGTTCCTCCATAACTGAACTATACCAAAATCAACACGATATATCAGATGATGTGTCCCTCCATAACTGAACTATACCAAAATCAACACGATATATCAGATGATGTGGTCCTCCATAACTGAACTATACCAAAATCAACACGATATATCAGATGATGTGGTCCTCCATAACTGAACTATACCAAAATCAACACGATATATCAGATGATGTGTTCCTCCATAACTGAACTATCCCAACATCAAGACGATATATCAGATAATATGTTCCTCCATAACTGAACTATACCAACATCAACACGATATATCAGATGTTGTGTTCCTCCATAACTGAACTATCCCAACATCAAGACGATGGATCAGATAATATGTTCCTCCATAACTGAACTATCCCAACATCAACACGATAGATCAGATGACGTGTTCCTCCATAACTGAACTATACCAACATCAAGACGATAAATCAGATGATGTGTTCCGCCACAACTGAACTATCCTAACATCAAGACGATATATCAGATGATGTGTTCCTCAATAACTGAACTATACCAACATCAGGACGATATATCAGATAATGTGTTCCTCCATAACTGAACTATCCCAACATCAAGACGATAAATCAGATGTTGTGTTCCTCCATAACTGAACTATCCCACCAACAAGACGATATATCAGATGATGTGTTCATCCATAACTGAACTATACCAACATCAAGATGATATATCAGACGATGTGTTCCTCCATAACTGAACTATACCAACAACAAGACGATAGATCAGATGATGTGTTCCTCCATAATTGAACTATACCAACATCAAGCCGATAGATCAGATGTTGTGTTCCTCCATAACTGAAATATCCCAACAACAAGACGATATATCAGATGATGTGTTCATCCATAACTGAACTATACCAACATCAAGATGATATATCAGACGATGTGTTCCTCCATAACTGAACTATCCCAACAACAAGTCGATATATCAGATGATGTGTTCCTCCATAACTGAATTATCCCAACATCAAGACGATAGATCAGATGATGTGTTCCTCCATAATTGAACTATACCAACATCAAGACTATACCAACATCAACACGATATATCAGATGATGTGTTCCTCCATAACTGAATTATCCCAACATCAAGACGATAGATCAGATGATGTGTTCCTCCATAACTGACATATACCAACATCAAGACGATAGATCAGATGATGTGCTCCTCCATAACCGATATATCAGATAATGTGTTCCTCCATAACTGAACTATCCTAACATCAAGACGATATATCGGATGATGTGTTCCTCCATAACTGAACTATCCCAACAACAAGACGATATATCAGATGATGTGTTCATCCATAACTGAACTATACCAACATCAAGATGATATATCAGACGATGTGTTCCTCCATAACTGAACTATCCCAACAACAAGTCGATATATCAGATGATGTGTTCCTCCATAATTGAACTATACCAACATCAAGACTATACCAACATCAACACGATATATCAGATGATGTGTTCCTCCATAATTGAACTATACCAACATCAAGCCGATAGATCAGATGTTGTGTTCCTCCATAACTGAAATATCCCAACAACAAGACGATATATCAGATGATGTGTTCATCCATAACTGAACTATACCAACATCAAGACGATAAATCAGATGATGTGTTCCGCCACAACTGAACTATCCCAACATCAAGACGATAAATCAGATGTTGTGTTCCTCCATAACTGAAATATCCCAACAACAAGACGATATATCAGATGATGTGTTCATCCATAACTGAACTATACCAACATCAAGATGATATATCAGACGATGTGTTCCTCCATAACTGAACTATACCAACATCATGACGATATATCAGACGATGTGTTCCTCCATAACTGAACTATCCCAACAACAAGTCGATATATCAGATGATGTGTTCCTCCATAACTGAATTATCCCAACATCAAGACGATAGATCAGATGATGTGTTCCTCCATAACTGAACTATACCAACATCAACACGATAGATCAGATGATGTGCTCCTCCATAACTGAACTATCCTAACATCAAGACGATATATCAGATGTTGTGTTCCTCCATAACTGAACTATCCCAACAACAAGACGATATATCAGATGATGTGTTCCTCCATAACTGAACTATACCAACATCAAGACGATAGATCAGATGATGTGCTCCTCCATAACTGAACTATCCTAACATCAAGACGATATATCAGACGATGTGTTCCTCCATAACTGAACTATCCCAACATCAAGACGATATATCAGATGACGTGTTCCTCCATAACTGAATTATCCCATCATCAAGACAATAGATCAGATGATGTGTTCCTCCATAACTGAATTATCCCAACATAACGACGATAGCTTAAATTATGTGTTCTTCCTTAAATTAACTATCACAACATCACGCCGATGGAGCAGATAATGTGTTCGCTTTAAACTGAAATATCCCAACATAAAAAACGAAAGCTTAGAAAGAGTGTTTCCACTAAACTGTTCACGTCAGTTTTCGAAACATAAATAAGCACTGGACCAGCCCAGCACCGAGTGTGTGATTGTTGTAGAGCTACTCTGACATAACGACGATAGCTATCCAAGAGGTTCCGCGATTAGTTTGTGATATGGCATCAAAAGGCTTCCTTAGCTGCTGTCTTTATTAATACATGTAACCACTCATACGCGTCTCACATTAGGAATAGAAAGATTACTGTTAACAAGGCTGTATAGGTTAAACGTTCATATTTTTGTCAACTGTAAAATGGATTTGGATACGTATTCGAAAATATAACGAACTTCATCGCCGGAAGTTACATCACCTCCGCCATTAAAATAGGCAAGGACCTTGGTCTGTTCGATGAGCTGAAAAGACTTGATAAACCGGTGTCTTCACTGCAGCTAGCAGACGCATGTAATCTGAAGGAGAGGTAATTATAAGCGTCTACATTGATGTACGGAGATGGACAGCCATGGTTAATGTGAGCAGAGTACGTAATTTAAAGATTCAGTATTCGGATTTAAAACGTGTTGTCAAAGATAAATTTTCAAAATTTGAAGAAAAAATGTTACTTATGATGTGTAATGCTATCAACAACTATGTTTAGGTATGCCTGGATTTTATCCATTATGATTAGACTAGTGAAATGTCAATTTACTAACCTCTGCGTGAATGCCCATGAGTCCCTAGATTGTATGTAATGTAATTGTGATGGTATGTCTGGGTTCGTTGGACAATATGGTATGATCAGTGTCATGTGTAATTATATCACATTTGTAGGTATGGCAGGGTTAGTTGCACAGCATGGTATGACTAGTCATATGCGTAATTATTTCACCTTTGTAGGTATGGCCGGGTTAGTTGGACAGTATGGTATGACCAGTGATATGTGTAATTATTTCACATTTGTAGGTATGGCCGGGTTAGTTGGACAGTATGGTATGACCAGTGATATGTGTAATTATTTCACATTTGTAGGTATGACAGGGCTAGTTGGACAGTATAGTATGACCAGTGATAGTGTAATTATATCACATTTGTAGGTATGGCCGGGTTAGTTGGACAGTATGGGATGACCAGTGATATGTGTAATTATATCACATTTGTAGGTATTGCCGGGTTAGTTTGACAGTATGGTATGACCAGAGATATGTGTAATTATTTCACATTTGTAGGTATGGCCGGGTTAGTTGGGCAGTATGGTATGACCAGTGATATGTGTAATTATTTCACATTTGTAGGTATGGCAGAGTTAGTTGGACAGTATGGTAGGACCAGTGATCTGTGTACTTATATCACATTTGTAGGTGTGTCAGGGTTTGTTAGACAGCATGGCATGTTTATTGTTGTATAATGAAAATTATCTCCCTGCTGGCTAGTGATGTATAATTAATTATAATAACCTCCCTTTGTAAGTATGTCCGGGAGTGGCTGGATTGTAGGGTCTGGCCAGTGATGTATAATTAATTATAATAACCTCCCTGTAAAAATGCTTATGCACATTGTTTAATGCTTTTGCAAAATAAGAACATGAACCAACTTTTCTTAAACAAGGCTTGATATGCACATTATATAAAGGTCATAACAAACCTAAGAATGACCCAAATAGCTATAGAGCAATCTCGCTTTTAACAGTCATATTAAAAGTTTATGAAAAACTGTTACTGACAAGATTACAAAATTTAGAACTTTTTTGTGTGAATCCATTACAACATGGATTCCAAAAACAAGTTAGTAGTACTATGACTTCATATATTGTGCATGAAGCCATTGAGTATGCCAGTGAACAGGATAGCAAGTTGTTAACATGTTTCTTAGACGCTTCAAAAGCTTTTGACTGTGTGTGGCATGGCGGTCTGTTTCTCAAGCTCGCACGTTTGGGTTTCAGTCGGAAATATGTATGTGTAATTATGTCCTTGTATAAAGATATGTTTAGTGTTGTTATTCATCAAAACTTTGTATCGAAAATGTTCAAGATATGCCAGGGAACCCGTTAGGGTAGTATTATCTCCCCTTGGTTATACTCTGTTTATATTAATGATCTCTTGAATGATCTTTGTGATTCTCAATATTCCTTGAGTATCTGTGATATCAACATTACTTGCCCAACACACGTTGGAATCAGTACATCACTTACGTGCCAAACTAATTCAAAATTTCCCACTGAGGACCAGATCTGACATCGCATTAGGTATGCTTGGTTTATCATCGCTTCATTTACATGTAGATCAATGTAAGCTTCGCTTTTTTGCGGCATTATGTAGAACCAAAACTAATTGTACATCTAAACAGCTGTTTTTATTGCGATTGTATCAAAATCGCCTTGGTGTAAATAAAGCTAAAAAGGGTTTTATTGTTGATGCAATTGACATACTGTATAAGTACAGCTTCAATGACTTTTTAAATGAATTTTTTAAGTCGGGTAATTTTTCTCCAAAGTTACGTTGGAAACATCTAGTTAAAAATGTTCTTCTTTGTAAAGAATCAGAACACTGGAAAACTCGTTTAAATCATTCGTCTTATTTTTCTAGGTTCTCAAACATCTTCATCCTGAAATGACACCTTCAGTGATCTGGTACTTTTCAAAATGTCATCCTTCTTTTATTGGAATTTGCAAAACTGTTTCCAAAATGTGGATGACTCCACCTGATTGCGAACTATTTTTGCGCTAATTGCAAGAGTACTTTTGAAGACGCAGTCGCCCATGGTTTGTTAGACTGCGGCGAATTAGAATTAGCAAATAAATATCCTGTGCATGTTTATGTGTCTTTCGACCAGTCAGACAGAGACGACCAGGTGGCTACTCTGCTGGGTGCTCCAAGCGATGTTATTTGTGATACTCTTAATGACGATGTTAAATTGCTCACGTCTGTTATCAAAGATTGCCTAATATTTGCGGAAAAGAGCGTTCTATGTGACCTTCCAATAAATCTAGCTAATTTTGTAGCAGTCATTGCAATGAGTCTTCCTTTAACCACTTTTCATTGACTTATAACGTGTCTTTACATTTATCAAGATGTGATTATGAAATGATATTAATAACAATTGTATCTCAATATTTGTCTGCACCATTTTGTTTTGTTCTCATGTCACTTGCACTCACCGTTCTCATCCACATTGTACTCTTCATTATTTTGGAGGAAATAAAGATATGAATGAAAGGTATGTCCGGGAGTGGCTGGATTGTAGGGTCTGGCCAGTGATGTATAATTAATTATAATAACCTCCCTTTGTAGGTACGTCCGGGAGTGGTTGGATTGTAGGGTCTGGCCAGTGATGTATGATTAATTATAATAACCTCCCTTTGTAGGTATGTCCGGAAGTGGCTGGATTGTAGGGTCTGGCTAGTGATGTATAATTATTATAACCTCCCTTTGTAGGTTTGTCCGGGATGGGTTGGATTGTAGGGTCTGGCCAGTGATGTATAATTAATTATAACAACCTCCCTTTGTAGGTATGTCCGGGAGTGGCTGGGTTGTAGGGTCTTGCTAGTGATGTATAATTATAATAACCTCCCTTTGTAGGTTTGTCCGGGAATGGCTGGATTGTAGGGTCTGGCTAGTGTTGTATACTTATAATAACCTCCCTTTGTAGGTATGTCCGGGAGTGGTTGGATTGTAGGGTCTGGCTAGTGATGTATAATTAATTATAAAAACCTCACTTTGTAGGTATGTCCGGGAGTGGCTGGATTGTAGGGTCTTGCTAGTGATGTATAATTATAATAACCTCCCTTTGTAGGTATGTCCGGGAGTGGCTGGAATGTAGGGTCTGGCTAGTGATGTATACTTATAATAACCTCACTTTGTAGGTATGTCCGGGAGTGGCTGGATTGTAGGGTCTGTCTAGTGATGTATACTTATAATAACCTCCCTTTGTAGGTATGTCCGGGAGTGGCTGGATTGTAGGGTCTTGCTAGTGATGTATACCTATAATAACCTCCCTTTGTAGGTATGTCCGGGAGTGGCTGGGCTGTATGGTAGCCACCAGGATCGTGTCATTAGATGACTCCGACCTTTACTACATCCCCGAAACACTCAAACCAGGAATTAATGGAATCGACTTTTCCTTGTTCCTTCCTATGGTAGGAATGATGACGAATAAAGCGATGAACTGCTTTAAAAAGGACGGGCCTGAAGGTTAGTGTTGTCTGCTTAAATTATGTTACAATATATTTGATTTGTAAAAGATACCCCTGGGGTATATTACAAATTATCTCAACCAAACTCTATGCAGTGTTTGTTAATACACATCACCGCGTCCCTGAAAATACCTACCTGTATATGATAATTTTACTGGTTTTGAGGAATTAACTGAATAATCCGAATCCTGTCCAAACATCGATTAATAATGCGGACGCCAAAAAAAATCAAACATTTTAAATTATTATTTAATGTGTTTATTCCGAGTTATTTATTTTCAGTGATAGTCATACGTGATTTTCTATTTGTTATGGGATAACGATTACTATCATGTGTTATATAGGTTATGGATATGATGAAATGCCCCCTGAGGTAATTGACATCTTGGACGCTAGAACAGCGGACCCGGACACGACAGTGAAGGCGCTGACTGTTCCAGTTATGGAGCACACAAGTAAGGGTCTGTCTCGATATCACTTCCCACGTTTACATTTTCTGATGTTCCTTTCAGATAACTGTTTATATTTATGATTATAATCCAGAGGTTTTTACCATAGAATTGGTCCATCATAAACTTAATTACAAAGGAATTTATAATTTTGTTTTTGCCCCAAAAGACGGCTAATGCTGTGTTGAAGCGGGTGGCTCCATCCGTCGTTCGTCATTCGTCCATCCAAATATTTTCTTTGCACACCTTCTTCTGAATAATTAAAAGGAATAGAATGATGATCCAGTAACATGCTTAGTTGAAGGGTGAACAGGTCTGGTTTTTTTTGTTTTAAAACACTTTCTAGGGATCTAGGTGGTTTAAACAACTTCTTCTGAATAACCAAGACGAATATGGTGCAATTTTTATTTACGAGTAGCATGCTGGGATAAACAGCTTACAAAATTCGAATGGATGACACTGACCCACTTTCGAAACATTTACACGACCTCCTTTGCATAATCAATGGGCATAGGGTTATAATTCTTAACCACAAGCATGCTAGAGCTATCGACATTGTTCAAATAAATGACATTGAAAACTTTCTGTCTCGGGGGTGAAATGTGTGAAAAACAAGCTTTAAAAGACAATTAAGAAAGCTAGAGTGGTGATATCCCAGCCGATGTTTAGAGAGCTATCAAATATCGTCAATTTAAAGACCTTGACACATTCTCACTGTCACAGGGGTCGAATGAGTTAATTTTGTTCTAATGGATGACCTTGATCTACCTTTAAGGTAATAGTGGTCCATTGTTTTACAAAACCACTGAACATCATTTTTCTGAATTACTTAAAGGCATAGAGTCCTGCGATCTGGCTTGTAGTATACTTGGTTGAGAGCTGTACTTCTAACTCAAATATCTTACCCTAACTGGCGTTCAGTCTAACAGAGGTCAAATATGTAAAACAAATCAAACGAATTCTTCTGAATATTCTAGCGTCCTAATGTGATCAAATTTGGCGTAAGCATGCTGGGAAGAAGGGCTATAAACTCTGTTCAAATGAATTATCTTGACCCACTTTCAAGGTCAGAGGGTTCCAATGCGTAGATGTTTCTAAATGACCTCTTCCGAATAACCAAGCGACCAAGGATGATTATTCCCCACTTTTAAGATCACATGGGTAAAATTTGTTGACATTTTGGGCTGTGATACACATGGATGAAATATTATAAAGTATAAAAAATAATATCATAACTGGCTTTGAGGAACACAGGGAGCAAATGTGTAATATGAACTTAACGACTTCTTCTAAATAAGCAAGTGACCTAGGGTGATAATATGGTGACTGTAATACACTGTGACAAAGGGCTATACACTGTGTTTAAATAAATTGCCTTTAGTTGCTTTAAGGTCACAGTGGTCAGATGCATTAACATATTTGAATGAATTTGAGTACCCATTTATCTCTTTTTTATTTATGCATTTTCATTAATACTAATACGCATGTATGATGCAAATATCCAGTCTGTGCATTATAATGACGTCACATGAACTTCCTTAAACCTGAATGGTTGTCGTTAAACAACATAATTATATTTGCATAAATCACTATGATTAATAATATTAATTGGTGATCAACATGAAAACAAAGCAATATCAAATTATGTGATTTCAAAACTTTCAACTATAAATCACTATGATTAATAGTATTAATTGGTGATCAACATGAAAACGAAGCAATAACAAAATTATGTGATTTCAAAACTTTCAACTATAAATCACTATGATTAATAGTATTAATTGGTGATCAACCTGAAAACGAAGCATCAAATTATGGGATTTACTTGTAGGGTCGCTGACCACAATACTCGATCTTGGATGTGGAGCAGGACATATATCTAGAGCGCTAAGCAAGTGTTTTCCAGGCCCAGATATATACGCTGTTGACTACTGCGAAGTTGCGATTACCAAAGCACTCTCCAAAACCCAAGATGTTAAAAATGTGAAGTTTCTAAAAGAAAATGTTACATCATTGCCCGCCGCATGGACACGCAAGTTTGACTGGGTGATCTTGTATGATGTTCTTCATGATCTTCCAGATCATGTAAATGCCATGAAAGAGGTTGACCGCGTCTTGAAGAACGACGGGGTCGCGTCCATCGTTGATCCAGATGTTCACAGCAAGCACAGAGACAATATAGGAAATAACAATGTGGCTGGTGTAGGGTTTGCCTTAAGTGCCCTGATTTGTCTTCCTTGTAGTCTGTCGACAGATGGCGCCTCTGGTCACGGCGTAGGCTGGGGATCAGAAAACAAAGAACAATTTTTGACCAGTTCTGGCTGGCGGGTTAAAGACAAACGCAATATCGGGGATACCAAAATCGTTTTACCCTACCGCCACGGGAGTCGTATCGTTTATTATCCAGATACTTTTTTAGATATAATTATCCAGATAAATTGGACTGATTTTCCCTGAACAATATAAGCAGTTCAAACATTATATGTCTACGAAATGTCAATTCCAATTAAAGGAGTCAAGATTATAGTTGTCCCATGTTATGTATAACTTCGGATTTTATTCATATTATGACCACAGCTCTCGCTGCTTTGCACATTTTATGTACATTGGTTGTTACATATAGGTGGTCGGACCATATTGTATAATTATTTCTAAGGTGCTTGTATTGAAGTTCAAGGACATTTTGTATTCATAAACAACAAACAAAAACAAACAAATATGAACAAAACAAAATAAAAGACAATTATATAGCGTGAACAGGAAGCTGAGAGGGCCCTTCGTCATTGAATAAAAGTTAAGATAAACAAAATAAACCCAACAACGTCAATTATACGTTTACTTGTTGACATTACACTACTGTAGCTGATGAAGCTCATTGCCCTTCTCTCAAATGCGTCGCTTTCCTGGTTTTTGGCCATGCATCAAAGGCAGCAAAATTTGTTTTACTCAGGTGACTTACATGAGCTCTTTTAATCTGTATATCATGATATTTTCGCGAGGATGATATTGTTGCGATTTCGCGGATCATTAATGGTAGCGTAGTACAAGCGTAAAAATGAACCGCGATAATAAACTTCATAACTATAATATCGCCAGGATTCACATACATAAAGAGTGATGATGTTTTAAAATAGATTATATTATACATCTGTATTTGGCTATAAGGCTGATCAAGGTACACTCACGAGTAATAACTGGTTAAGAAGACCAGTTTGGGGCCTAGGAAAAACAACTCTCGATAGAACAGATGAGTAATGTGACGTCTCTGGTATTCTTAATCGGGGTTCATAAGCTAAAGGATATTTTAGTTGCTGTTCTGACTATAAAAAATAATATCCTTCCAAATCATATTGAATCATGAATCAAGAATGGTACACACAGATATATTTTTGTACCTTTTATTTAACCTGCACATAAAAATGAGAATTCAAATCTTAGGAAAACAGGGATTGTACCACGGATCACAAAGACATGTAAACTAATATCACTATATCCAGCTGCTATCGGCCACCGTACATTGGAGATGTTTGTATGCGAGGGCATTCATCTCAGCTGAGCGACATTATGGTCTGATAATCATGTTGTTGATTACTCGTGCAGAAATTGTACACAAAATATATATAGCAAATTAACATCACACTTATCCTTGTTAAACACATTCACATACTCGTAATGCGTATGCCCTCGGATTACGGCAAGAACGAAGCAAGCACTGACATGTGGAAACCTAATTAATCCCTTCGAGATGTGAGTTTTACTGATTAGATATGTACACGTCCATTGTTTTTAGATAAAAGCTCAATTGTTGTTAATGTTTACAATATGCGCAAAAATCTTCCAAACATAGTCACTTCAAGTATGTATTTCTCCCATGCCATGCATACTTAAATATATTCTCTTATTCAGTTCTATTTGAAAGTAATTTCACAGAATAATTTGGGTGTAGACTTAAGATTACACGTAGTGTAGTAGGGCTTATCTATGTACGAACCCACTCCCCATCCCTTTTTAGCAGTTTATAACTACACACTGATTAGACTACAAAAAAAGATGATTTTGTTAATCGGGAATTGTCCAGTAATCCACTTATACAGTACCTCCCTGCCTTACGACAGTTTTTGCAAGGCGTTGTGTGTCGTGTTAATTGTGCGTAATGTCAATGGCTGGCATTATCCGACCACTGATGTCCTTAAAGAATCTTTCATCCCTGACATAGGCATTGCAACCGGAGGGTAAGATTTGTTAAGTTTATCACAAGGCTATT
This sequence comes from Mizuhopecten yessoensis, assembly GCF_002113885.1. Taxonomy (NCBI): domain Eukaryota; kingdom Metazoa; phylum Mollusca; class Bivalvia; order Pectinida; family Pectinidae; genus Mizuhopecten; species Mizuhopecten yessoensis. The sequence goes on from NW_018408700.1 coordinate 445,793, forward strand.
TGGAGTGCTACACTTCAAAACCAAAAATCATATCCCGAGTGTGAAGATGTCTCTGTTTACATCACACAAGAGAGATTGTTTCTCTCATTTTCCTTTCGTAGGAACACATTTAAACGGTGTACCCAGTGCAGCATGCCAGCCTCAAGGAATATAAAATATAACTTCTGAAGTGGTAGTTATATATCAAGAAAAGAAGTTTAACATTTAAATGTTATATCATAGCATTTCGATTTTTTTAAAGTCATATAAAGGGAACCAATAGTTAATCCATATCGCAAGGGGTGTAATGTAAGACATGCTCACCGGTAATTTAGCCTTTGTGCACTACACTTGTTTACGTAGTGTACCTCTAGTCCATTCACACTACTTTACATCATATCATATGCTTAGCAATGCGTGGAAACACAAACTGTATAGGCCTGTTCCATTACGTTATCGTCACGGGGGGAGGGGGAATATTTTTCATGATGTACCTACGCAACAAACCATGTACCACATTCTCTGTATGTGAAGCATATGTGTATCATTCATCTGTACACACCGTACCTCTGCTGTTACAACCACCACAGGTCGATGTACAAGATTATATGTACATATATGTAAAAACAGGTTTGAAACAGTAAATTACAAACCAACAATGTCATTAGAATATACCGTAAAAAAGACATTTTGTTTTATAGAAACTGTTTTAAAAGCATTTTCGTGACAAAAATAAACCGAGTGTCCAGTAAATTTATTTCTATGCTTTTCATAATAAAGTTGCAAACTTTGTTTTGTATTTACAATATCCTACATTACACTGCACATTTCACAAACGGTCTTATTTTGGTTCTTTATATATTTACAAAGACTGTATCACACCGGACAAATACAACAACAACAATAGTTCACTACTTTATATATGTAGTATGTGTTTGTTTAGGTAAGCAAAGTTCTCATTTGTTCAAGAAGCAATTCAAGTCGATCACCTGAGGTTATTCGCAAATCCATAATATAACTGACGTCCTCTATTGCATAATATACTTGGGAATAAATATGTCTTCTGTTATTTCTAACACATGTTGCTTCATCCATTATATAAGTTATCATATCATATTTGCCGGATAACAAATATATTCTGCAATGTTTAAAACACCTCCTTTACGTTATCTTTTACTAAAAAGCAAATTATTTAAAACATGAGTAAATCTTAAAAATACATATACTTCATAACAAATGATAAGATATTAAACAAGAGCATCTTAATTATACTTATAAAGCGTTACATTTCTATTGATGCAATATCTTTTCGACATAATATATAGCATTGCGTTTTAGTTTGACTTGATGATAGGAATGTATTTAGATTTCGGTTGTTATAACCGAATTTTGTGTATAATATCCAGGTGATTCTTAAGAACTAGAAGGAGTGAGTATTGCTGTATTATATATACATGTTTTGCTTTTAACAAATAAGATACCATACTATGATATATCATAAACAAGAAATATATTTGCATGAACGCAGTATCGACATTCCTTTTTCCATTTATGTTGAGATGGTTTGTTGTAGATATTAGTTGACTTAAATACACAAGATATACGAATAATGATGTTTGAGTTTAAACATATTTTATTGCAATATAAAAGAAAAAAAGATTGGGCCCAAGTTTCAAGAACATCATAAACGTCCTTTCCTTACATTTTCATTGAGCGTAAATTATTCATCGTAAAATGGCTAACTATGCAAAGAAGTAATAACGACAGTGCAGACGAAGAAATTTCTAGACAGGAACATGAAAATGTACATATTTCAACATGTAACAGAGATAAACTGTCACCATGAGACAATTATAAAATATAAATATAAATAAACAGAAGTTACTTACAGTTGGGAGCAAGCTTAACTTGGTATCTAGTGCAACTCGTAGTGCACAAGTAGTGAACAAGGAAGTGCACTTGACAAAACATTGAAGTGCACTCCAGTTCACTTTAGTGTTAACTCCAGGTCACTTCATGATCAGTGTTAACTCCAGTTCACTTCAGTGTTAACTCCAGTGCACAAGCTAGTGAACTGAAGTTCACTTTTCTGGTTAACTCCAGCGCACTAGGCTACTAAGGTAAGTTTGCTCCCAACTGTATATGGAATATGCTGTTGTAATTGCACATCCCCTCGGTTAGTTGGTAACCGAAGGCTAATTATAGTAAATAATAGCCATGATTTAATTCTTCAATCTATGCGTATTATACTTGAAAGGACTGTATTTTGTTTCAATGGTGTATTTTAGAGAGAGAAAAAAATCAGAAAAAAGGTACTGCGATGGGTACCAAAGTGCAAGTGGCCCCTACATATGCAACCCTGGTATTAGCATTTCTAGAGGAAACTACAATGTTATTGAAACGAGGCATGGTAGCGATTACCGTGAATTGATTGAGAAAAAACTCGTTTGTTTCATCATATGGCCAGCTGACTTTTGTGTATATGAGTTTCTTAGTGGCCTTCATTCTTTGCAGCCTTCTTTTTAGTATACAATAGAAGCGAATGAGTTTTCGTTACCATTGTTGGATATGCTTGTCATTTTGAAAGACAATACTGTTTCTACTGATTTATATACAAAACCTACAGATTCTCATAAATATCTGAATTTTTACACAATCCATTCTGAATATGCTAAAGAAAATATTCCTTTCAATTTAGCATCGTGTATCGTTACTTAAGTAAGTAATAAGAGTACAGTGAGGAAATGGCTTAATGACCTTACTACATTTTTGAAATCTAAAGGATATCCTGAGAGGATTGTTGAACAAGGTAAAAGTATGACAATTGAAAATGGACATTTTACAGCCCGTACTAGTGTTGTAGATAATATGGATATTATGACATTTATTTCAGCTTTCAACCCTCGTAGTTGCAACAGATTTCCAGTAATCCGAAATAAATGTGAAGACTTGAAATGAGGCCGCGAACGTATGAAAAAGTTGTTGATGGTTGTGCTTTAATAAACAGCAAATGACAACCTAAAAATCATAAACGAATTCTAACTAGATCAAGATTGAAAGAAATCATATAAATGCATGTGTATCAAAATGTAATACACCTCGCTGTGATATTTGTAAGCTTATTATAGAAGGAAGCAATGTTAAGTTCAAAATGGTTTTAGTCTTAAGGTTAAAACATATTAATTGCAAATTTAGTTATGTAATTTACACACTGATTTGGAGCAATTTTACATTGGTCAAACGGGCGGTGAGCTACGAACAGGACTGTACATAGACAGCAAATACTTAAGAGACTTTTAGCGGTTAGTAAACACATACACGCATGTGCTGATGACAAATTAAATATATTTCCTACTTATCAAATGAACAATGCAGACGTAATCAAACGTGAGGCTAAGTAAGCTGAATTCCTTAGACTTCTTGGACCCCGTTTGAACAGTTCTGTGTGACTTACATCTTATAATGTTCTTATTTCATGTATAGCTTAAGGTGGAGAGTACTTTTGTATATTAAAGGAAGTACACAGGCGAGCTCCTGTCAGTATGTTATATCGTTTTCTCTTTGTCTACAGAAGTGTGTAGTGTTTCGGATCAGTAATGTAATTTTTCTTATATGAATATAATAAAAATAATTGAATGAGAAAAACAAGAGGGAGAGAGAGAAAAAGCAGGAGAAGCAAAGGAATAAGCATTTACCAATTGGAAACAATGTTTATGACTACACATGTACATACATTCACACATATGTATGCACAAACACACACTTACACAATCACCTCCACACACATACATATAGTTATTTAGCTAATAGTACTATGTAACTGTTCAAATACCTCCTTTCAGACCTCAAAATGGAAAATGCGAAGCATTGCATCTGCGACCTCTTAAGTACACATCACTAAACTGCTGGTATGCCGATGTTCCGGTCAGTGTTATCATTTTGAGCCAAACTGTTAGTAGGATGTTGAAGGAAGCAGGGTTCCAAGGCTTTTATACAAACCAGTCTGAAGGCAATTGCTGCAACAAGACTGTTTGAAGCAAGCATAAATGAGCAACTTATTGCTGAAGAAACTGGCCACCGATCTACTGCCGCCAGAGGATACAAACGTACCAGTCAACATCAATTACAGAAAGTCAATGACCTTTTGCAGACAGATGTGAGGGAAAAAAATAAAGAAATCGATTAAAGCTGCACTAGTGTATTTTTTTCTGTGCACAACTCACTCGCACACAAGGATTGTGCGCTTATTAACAAAGTCTTACATATAGTGGTTTAAAATGTAGAACCTGAAATGTTACATACATTGTAACATAGCTATCTCATGGTACATACATTTTGAATTTCATGATGGTTACTCGATACAGTGTCAAAATCTCTTTTTTCAGACAATGTTTAGAATTAAATTAGCAAACTTTTATGCATTGTTTGCCTTATTGCCCCCAAGAAAATTCTTGTATTGTCACCTAATAATGTGGAATAGTATAGTTTTCTATAGGTTTAACTGTGGAATAGTTACAAGCTATTCTACAGAAAAAAGGTAATATATCATTTCGAAGCCAAGCACAGTTATGAATTGCAGGATATTCTGTAACGTCATGGAATCCTCTCTTCCAGGAAAACAATCATTAGAAAGTATACATGATACACGCTAATTTACGTCTGTGTAATCGTTTTGAACCTTTACTTTTTCGTGGTTGTTTTCAATTGTTTTCTTCAAGATGTCATTACTCAAGGCTTTTTGAGGAAAGACTGACTGGTTAATGCAACATTGTTATCTTGACATTAAAGCGACAATTAACTTAATATCTGGTAAAATGATACATATTGAGGTTTACCTAAACATTGCTAAAGCATTACGACTTCTTTCTCCATACAAATATTTAGCTGGAATCATAACATCCTAAAGCCGAATCGGTGTAAACATACCAGGCTCCCAGGTATTTACAGGAGCCTGTCACTCTGTATAAGCTGTCACGATCAATGCGGGTCGGAGACAGAATCATTGTTGTGTGTCGCAAAATTCGTACTGTGAACTATGGGAACAGATGCTTTGCAAGAGTTTCTGTTACGTTGTGGAATAGCTTACCATCTGTTAATTTCAATTTCAAAAGATTTTATTGACTTAATATATGTCAATTGGATTAAGCTATGCCTATTTAAGTCATTTCCAAACATATTTCCAAACATTGCATATATTCTGTCATAACAATCCAAATAAACAGTGTGGGAGTAGGGGAGGTAACTCCAATTTAGCGTATGAAATAAATATTTTTCAACTATTATTCAATCATTTTCTGTTTATGTTTCGGATCTTAACAGTTAAATGAATCATGTATATTTGTTGACAACCCATCCTACATGAAATCCAAGGGATACAGGCTCAAAAGTCCCTGTGTATAAACGCATTGACCATCCACCCACTGGATATATAGGATAAGTTACAAAGAAATACACATTTTGTAAAATTTCAGAATATGATATGGATTTATCTAGGTAAAAGTTATTATTAACTATTATTGGAATTGATTCTCTTACAGTAGCGTAGCTGCCTTAGGCTCGAGTAGGCACGTGCCTACATATTGTTTTGTCAAGTTTTTATTTTTAGTCAGCGTAAGTTCATAAAATTGAAATATTGATTGTGTTTTCACTTCAAGATTATATTATATCCAGAATGTTTTGCATAATTACAAAATATGGAAATCTTTTTTTTTTCCACATTCAAAAAGACCTTGTAACACAGAAGTGCTATACAACCTTCAAGCTGACATTAAACAACCGTTTTACCACATAGAACAAGTTTATGGTAACAATTCGAAACGTCAAAAGTTCATCGACCCAATCAGAAGATCCCCCTTGCAGTGAAACTGTCTCGTCTTTCGAGGCTACTCAAAACAAAGCGTCATTCATAAATAACAGCTATATTTGGACCTAAACTAAGGTGTTCAGAGTAATTTTACACTTTTTGGGGGTTTAGATCAAATTTCGGTAAAAAATGCCACCGCACGACTCGGTTTTTATAATTTATATCATCATTGGGGTGGCAGTTTTTCAGGTCCATGTGAGTTGGAGGTAGGCTAGCACTAAGCATGTTTGATAACCAAGGTAACGCTACCTATTCACTTTCCAATTTTTCGAAAGTCGAAATGCTAGCTAATCACGCCTCTCTATTACAATCTTTCGAAATGCCCATTAATGATAAAGATACGACCTCTGCCTCGTTCGTGTAAGAAATTTTACCAGAATCCTTATAACTAACGATTTATCGCGGGCTCAACTGGTTACTCAGCCAAGACATATTGCAAACTTAGTACCGTATAATCAAGGTTTCAATCGTATTGTGACTCTATATACTAGATAAGTGGAATAATTGGATTGTGGAATTTGAAGATTTCAAAAAGACATTCGATCATTCTTGAACCTCCTCTTCTTAAAAATGTTTCTTATATCAAGCTTTTTTTTTTTTACCTTTCGATCCATTACACAACAGCTCCTCATACTAAATAGCAAGAACGCCCCCGTTTTCTTATCATTAGAGGTGTCTTTTCAATAAAAATAATTAAGAGCATGTTTTGTGACAAACACTACAAAGGCTAAAATGATTAAACAGATGTTGAAGTTGTGATGACATTAAGTCCGGTGGCACAACTTTCCTTCAGTAAGCTTCATATGGGAAGAAATTGTGCCCCTCCTCTGGACGACTTCTTTGGTTTTCATACAGACCTCGTAAAACTACGCTTCGATAAGCGTGACTATTTTGATTTTCCGAATGTGATCTTTCCCTTTCTTGAGAGTAACATCCTTCATATGTTGCTGTTGATTCGATCGGTATTCAAGAGTTTGTTGCAAATAGCATAAATTCAAAACTTCATGAATTCAACATGATATATAAGATGTAGACTGCTAACGGAAGTGTAATGGTCGTCATCATGATCTAATTGGGAAATATGTAATTTTTGTGTATGAAGGTCGATGTTGTTGATTATGCTCCTTAGGTTTTGTTGTCATTACTCCAGTTCTCAATACAGAAGACACTTACTCTTCCGGAACACCTGGTCTTATTTTCATTGTAATTTTTCAATGGTCTCCATTTTTTTGTTAAAATTTTGCCCTAGTTTTATCGTATTTTAGTTCACACTTCGTTAACGCTTTGATAGTCTTTTTTCTTCTTCCAAGAATCCAAGAACCAATAAGAGCTTAAATTTAGTTTATAGATTTTTGGATTACAATTAGTGATTATTCTACTTTAAAATCATTTCATAAATATTGTCAATGGGAATTAGTTGGAAACTCCTGCTAAAATCCTCACTTTTAAATCATTACCACTCATTCATTTAGTCACAAAACGTACTGGTACACTTGTCATTTTTTTTTTTTATTAAAAACTGCTGTTGTTAAGCTAAAAAACCACATGTTTCAGCAATTGCTCTTGTGCCTACACAAGATTTATATTCCAGCTACGCCCCTGTCTTAAAATTTGCTAACATATCACTTTAGAATAGTCATGTAACTGTAAAATAATTAGAAATATAGTCAGATATATTTTGTTGGTATCAGTGCAGCATATTATGCACCCATTTAATAGAATTTTAGATTAAAACGATCATGGTTATCAGTTATACCGAGTTGAGTAATGTTTTGTACTAATTTCATTCTAATGTTATTATAGAGTGGGAATTCAGATATAAAATGAAATGCATTTTCATTTTCATGTCCACAAATAGATGCTGGTGTGTTATTCAGGTGATCCATATACAAGTCACTGTTTGGGTTGATGATTTTTAAGCTGACAAATTATGATACTAATTTTTCTTGGCTCATAATATTTAAATGTGCTAGCAATCTCTTACCATGTTTCTTTTTGTCACATGATATTAGGCATTTTATCTTGGTAAAAATGACATGCATTCATTGCATTCAGAAACACACACACGTGATTAACCTATAACATTTGGTATACCAACATGACATGCACTGTCCCATTCAGCTGTTTCGTCCTTCTAAGACTCGTCTGTTATGTGAGGACCCTAAAAGGTGGAAATATACATTGGTCTAAACAACTTCTGAAACAGAAGGGGTTGTGCTTTAATTCCCTTAATTACACAAATGTACACAAAGTTAAGCCTTAACATGGAAATATCAACAAACTATTCTCTATACATGATCAAAAATTGGTAGTTTCTACTGCTGCTTAACGCTCAGCAATTAAGGAGTGGGACGACTGGTTCGCCCGTTGTCAGTATAATGTGACCGGGTGGGGTGTCCTGCTGTGTGTCTTCGGCAGTATGTTTCAGTGAGGTAGCACTATAAAGTCGGCATCAGTTCCGCGCTATCACAAGGAGACAAACACGATCATATCGCACACACGCATGCATCTTGCACACAGGAGAGGCCGTCCTTAAATGACCATAGATGTTGATAGGACGTTAAGCAATACTAAACCAAACCAAACCAATTTATACATGATCAGTTTAAAGTTACAACTGTGAATGTTAGAAACAGGATTTGTTCATTACCGGTGAATATACCAAATAAGGAAACATGGTGTTAACCCATTGAACAAGATTACTACTCCAGGTAATGATATCGTTTTCTATGACAAACCAATGTGTATTTTAAAGTTCGGAACGAACTGATTGGAAAAAAAGGAATCTGAGCTAAAAATAAGTGTATAAGTCGAAAAAGAAATAGAGATATGCAAGGAACGGTATACTTGTTGATAACTACTGAAGCAGAGAAAGGGATGGGAATGCAGAACGTGCTCATTTACATACAAAAATGATAATCTGTCAACTTTGTCAACTGCAAATAAGTTGTTTCCAGATCAACCAATCGAATTACATTTGCATCAATTTGAATGCGTTGTTTTTAAACAAATAATAGAACTACCTTAAGGAAGTAAAATGCTTATTAGCGTTAATTTAGACATTCAACCAATCACAACACTGGCCCGTCAGTTTGACGAAACCAATGTACCAAATCGAACAAAATGTTAATTGGCTTAAATTATCTATTTTACAGTAATGGTCCGCCATCGCATTATACTCACTGCATAACACTCGTTGTTCAATAACAAGCATCCGGTATTGAAATCGATGAGAAAATATTTCAAAACTCAACAATCTTTAATTTTTCGTGGATTATTTTGCGAGTGCTGAAAAATCAGAAGATGAAGGCAAGGAATCGGGTGCATTAAGTAAACTGATGATAGAGGACGGATACGTTGCAATTTGGACACATTCGTAGAACATTTGTTCTCAAAGAGATTTGACGTACACACCTGAAGAAGGTCAATACCCTATACGAATGTATACTCTACGATGCAGAAAAAGATCTTTCTCTGCTATGTTGTGTGGCAAACGTAGAGTTTACTTTAAACAAAGACAAATAAAGAAATACTATAGTGACATGGTATGAACTCAGACATGTCGACATAAGAACTGCAATTTCAGTACCGCAAAAAAGGAAATGAAACAAATACATCTTGTATCTGACAAAGTGAATTTGGCTGTCAAAAGATGCAAAAACAAACAAACATATAACACCAGCAGATACCTTGGATTCATCACAAATTAACAAATTGGTTAATTGTGATGAAGGTTAATACAAATATTTAAGAGGTTAGGATATAGACGGGGGGAAACATAGCTTTAGGATTCGACAAGTGGGTCCGTCCGCCAGCATGGTTGGACAACAAACACGCTTTGTGCAAAAACTTTCATTAATATTCACAAGGTATCTTATTAACAGGTTTCAACAGTTTATTATCAGACACTCAAATCTGACCACGCTCCTCTTGACGTACTGAATGACTATTTCTTTCGAGTTAATAGACTACGACCAGTCGCATGTGAAACCTTTCAAATTTTAAGTGTTCAATGCATTGTTCTGAGTATATATAAACGGCCATATATAAATCAGCCATCTTACTCTTTCAGGTTTACATACAGCTATATTTTAGATGCCTTACGTACCAGAAAGGTAAAGTATAAGTTACATAGTTTTTGAGTTTTTTCAGTTTTTGACTATCCGCTTTTGTGTGGTTTTCACGGGGTTCCAAGTGCTTTACTAATTTTAGTTTGTCAGTGTTTCTGTTTTTATGTTTCATATGTTAACCCAGAAACGTATAAAACCAGTGCATATACGTCTCTGGTTGTCTACATGATCCTGAGAGATATATTTACATATAGTATTGATAAAAATACATATACTGAGATAGTTAAAAACAAAACTGAATTTTATTTTTGCTTCAAACGTTTTTATGACCGCCGGGAGTTCAATATATACATACGCCCAAAACAGCCATGTATTGGTTTTATACTTCACTGGTGAAAGATATTTTCTTGTTTATTTATTTTGTTTGTTTGTTTTTTATTTCATGCTTTCTAAAGTTTATTCTGTGTCGGAGCTGCAACTGTGTATGGGTTCGCCTGAATGATACAAATAGAGGGTATTCAAAATGCGAAAGTTCTCGTCAAACATCTGTTCGCAGGCGGCTCGATATCAATGCGTTTCTCGATCTCAGCAAAATGTATTGATATGACTTTCAGTATTGAGGACGAAACCCTTTATATTTAATGAATGACTTAGCTCGTATCTAATTCATTGATTAAATAGACAAAATACGAAAATGATGAGGAAGAGTATCTTCACACCTGTCCAGTAGCCGCATGAAAACGGTTCAAACTAATTTTAACCTTAATGACCATAATGGATCTTAAATATGGTTGATAAATATATGAAAACAGGAATATTCTAAAGTCACTGGCAAAATCTATTCGATGACGTCTTAAAACAGAATGCCTTAAATGGAATTGACGTGACATGTTGATCTGAATCAGCTATGTCGATTCGGCATTCCGTTTCCATTTGCAACACATTCCATACATGTACCACTGAATTAGACTCAAAGTCCATGCATGTTACAAGCATTATCTGTTTCATATCATAAATCCGTGGTAAATAATAGAGGGCGGAGCTCTCTCACGGGCCCGAAGGGCCCGTGAGAGCGAAGCTCTCCCTATAAGTAACACGTATATAAGAAAAATAAAGATTATTCACAATACCTATGGAACTGAAAAACTTGTCTCAACATGGCCGCCAGTCGCACGCGCTGTAGTCTCCGCCATCTTGATCTCGAAACAAGTTCTCGTTTGCCGAATCTCGAACAAACGTTACATTTTTGTAAGATTTAAAACTTATATCTAACTATAGGATACTTAAATATTTGAT
>NW_018408700.1:457657-468474 GCF_002113885.1 Mizuhopecten yessoensis
TACATTTTTGTAAGATTTAAAACTTATATCTAACTATAGGATACTTAAATAGTTGATACTTTCCGGTTAAAGATGTAAATTCTCTTGACATAACGTTACCGGCTATATTGCTCTAGTTCTGAATGGTCGAAAAATTATTGTATCGGCAGTGTAGTCTCGTTCAATCAGACGCTTGCGCAGACAACAAGAGTCTGGTTGAACGAGACTATCACGCAGAGTTACGGTCCTTGCACTCCCTACGACAACTCTGGGTAGAGATTGCAGTGGTATATATTTAGAAAACGGAATATTAACAAACCAACGTGCTGGTTGTCAACAAAAACGGAGTTTATCACAGTGAAGCAAAATGATAGGACAAAAAAACCCATACCAGTATTTTCATAAGACTTTTTTAATTGATATTTTGCACGAAAAAAAACAAGAAAAAATTGAATCCATACTGTAACATTTTCATTTTTGATTACTATCTCACAGCTATTTTTTTTTTATTCATAAAAGAAAATCTGCTGTTTTACAAATCTGCACGATTAAAAAATAATTCTATACAGTTTTATGTGCTGAACTGATTCAATTTCAAATTGAGGAAACAATACATTTTCTCTATTGCTAAAACTATACATAAAGCAGAGACATATAAAGCATATAGTCAGTAAGTTGCTGAAACAAATGTATTCATCCACAATATATATATGATATATAGATCTATTGACTCTCTTGGCTGCAATGATGGGTATTGAAAAATGACAAAAATTGTGATTTCGCATATGCTTCTTATTTTAATAGAAACTTCATATAAATCCAGTTTTTATAGCATTGAACAAATTAATTTTTACACATAAAAAGCACAAAAATGGTAAAATACTTTGCATAAATTATCTCTGGATACAATATTTATAAATCATTGAAGTTAAGTTTGAAGTATTCCAAAGGGCTTATTCGTAAAGATATATATATGTGTATATCTTTTCGTGGATATCAGATAACTATGCTATTATACATGATTAACAATATCCATCCTAAAATGTTTTATTTCAATGTCTTTGTAGAATATGCTGCACTTGATTTTTGCAATGGATTCAAGAGGTGCAAATTTAAATACTTATATAGAGTCTAATAAACCTTTCGCATTCTCACATTAATGTCATGTCATCATACGCCTAGGCGGAAAACTTAAAGATATCAAACATATTGTCAGCCAAAAAGAAATCAAGAAAGGAAACTTAACTGTAATATACACTGTATAGCTATACATGTAGGTCTGCTTTAGTAATTTAACACATCACTCAATGCTTGAAAGAGTACAGAGTACAGTACCGATATTCCGATACATTTACAGTACAACCTGACTCCGCCCTCACTAACGGCCGTGCCGTAAAACATATTAGAGGGCGGAGCGAAGCTCTCCCTATAGGTAACACGTTTGTAAATAAAAAAAGATTATTCACAATACCTATGGAACTGAAAAACTTTGTCTTAACATGGCCGCCAGTCGCACGCGCTGTAGTCTCCGCCATCTTGATCTCGAAACAAGTTCTCGTTTGCCGAATCTCGAACAAACGGTACATTTTTGTAAGATTTAAAACTTATATCTAACTATAGGATACTTAAATAGTTGATACTTTCCGGTTAAAGATGTAAATTCTCTTGACATAACGTTACCGGCTATATTGCTCTAGTTCTGAATGGTCGAAAAATTATTGTATCGGCAGTGTAGTCTCGTTCAATCAGACGCTTGCGCAGACAACAAGAGTCTGGTTGAACGAGACTATCACGCAGAGTTACGGTCCTTGCACTCCCTACGACAACTCTGGGTAGAGATTGCAGTGGTATATATTTAGAAAACGGAATATTAACAAACCAACGTGCTGGTTGTCAACAAAAACGGAGTTTATCACAGTGAAGCAAAATGATAGGACAAAAAAACCCATACCAGTATTTTCATAAGACTTTTTTAATTGATATTTTGCACGAAAAAAAACAAGAAAAAATTGAATCCATACTGTAACATTTTCATTTTTGATTACTATCTCACAGCTATTTTTTTTTTATTCATAAAAGAAAATCTGCTGTTTTACAAATCTGCACGATTAAAAAATAATTCTATACAGTTTTATGTGCTGAACTGATTCAATTTCAAATTGAGGAAACAATACATTTTCTCTATTGCTAAAACTATACATAAAGCAGAGATATATAAAGCATGTAGTCAGTAAGTTGCTGAAACAAATGTATTCATCCACAATATATATATATATATAGATCTATTGACTCTCTTGGCTGGAATGATGGGTATTGAAAAATGACAAAAAATGTGATTTCGCATATTCTTCTTATTTTTAATAGAAACTTCATATAAATCCAGTTTTTATAGCATTGAACAAATTATTTTTTTTACACATAAAAAGGACAAAATTTATTGTAAAATACTATGCATAAATTATCTCTGGATACAATGTTTATAAATCATTGAAGTTAAGTTTGAAGTAATCCAAAGGGCTTATTCGTAAAGATATATATACACACGCAAGAATAGGTCCTCTACATCAGCGTTATAAATAATAATAAATAATAAATAAATAATAATCTTTATTTAACGTCGTGTTCAATTGTCAACAACAAACATAAGCTCAGTAGAGCTTTTATTACGACGCCGCTAAGGGAACAAATGGTGTTTTCGTGGTGGAGGAAACTCACGGGGGAAAACCACCGTGCCATCGGAGGGATAACAACTAACCCTATCAGACATCACTCTCTTGTTTCCACCACCGCTGGGGATCGAACCGAAATTGGTAGAGCGAGTGTTCCTTGTCCGCGATGTTCTCAGCTTAATTGCTGCCTTCGGCTGTCTTTAGCCGAGGGGACTATTTTTTTTATTTTTTTTTATATATAACAGCTATATTTTCAATTACAGTTATCAGTTCTATCTTCTTGTAATATGATGTATATGTACATGTAACTGTTCCGTTTCACTGTGTTTTGAGAAAGGAGCGGACCGCTCCGAAAATTTGACAACCTAAACTTGTTCACACTGCCGTTGGAATTACTTCTTTGCCCCATATATATGTATATCTTTTCGTGGATATCAGATAACTATGCTTTTATACATGATTAACAATATCCATCCTAAAATGTTTTATTTCAATGTCTTTGTAGAATATGCTGCACTTGATTTTTGCAATGGATTCAAGAGGTGCAAATTTAAATACTTATATAGAGTCTAATGAACCTTTCGCATTCTCACATTAATTTTCCTAGGCGGAAAACTTCAAGATATCAACCATCTTGTCAGCCAAAAAGAAATCAAGAAAGGAAACTTAACTGTAATATACACTGTATAGCTATACATGTAGGTCTGATTTAGTCATTCAACACATCACGCAATGCTTGAAAGAGTACAGTACCGATATTCCGATACATTAATGATTTACAGTACAACCTGGCTCCGCCCTCACTAACGGCCGTGCCGTAAAACATATTATTCATATAACCGAAGTTGTTGCAATGGCGACAAACAAACGAAATCAAATGGCATGCAATACAAATGTATTCTATAAAAAACACGTGTCTACAAACAAAAGATTTAATTTTCCCGCTGAAATATCCTCTTCGGATATGATATACTTTACTAATAGAAGCAGAGAGTACTCGATTGTTATTCTCGAATGGGTTGATTGTATCTGCTTCTTTTCAAAGGCTACAAAAAACAACAAAGCCTAATGTAGTATCAAAACCAATGAAAAGTCCTGTGTCAGAACAAAGCAGCGTCGTATTTACACCTTTTTATCTGATAAAATCGTTGATTAAAGAGTGCTGTTTATGTAGGACTAGCAGCGCGACATCTACTTGTGTCTTATACTATATCCGGACCGGAAGTGTCTTGATTTCATCACCTGTTCACGTTGTTGATCTGGGGGTATATAAAAGTTGCTTCCCATAACCCGTATTCAGTTGTGGCAGGCATGACAAGCACATAGGGTGAGTAGACAGAGCTCATGAACAGTAGACCTTGCTACTGTAGAGACGATCATTTCCTAATTTATTCATAAAAGTTGCATCATTCTCTCCCTATCATGTTTGTGAAATACTGTAGACTGTAGTCGAACGTGGATGGCCTACATTCGTTTTAGTTTCAGTTTCGAAACTTTCCGAAGTTCCGCAAAGTATAGTTTGGAGTAAGTATGACTGAAATATAATATCGGAATTTCACGTAAGTAGACATTGTGCTAAAAGACCGGGTGTGACGTCGAACCGTATACAGTTACAAGATGTGAAGTGTGTACCATATGCACAGCACTGTGGAGATAATGAAGTGGAAACGGATTAGTTACGGAGACGTGTGACAGATGTATCTAATTGTCCGTCAGTGTGAAAAAGACGTAGATTTTTGTTGTCATTATATTTATATTTATTTCCACCACAACTAGAAGCTGGACATTTTCTGTTCAACTACATGTTATTCAACAGGTGTTATTTTTTCTATAACTAAAATTAGTTTATGTACTCTTGACAATCCTTTCCTTGACATGTAGTTTGGCTTATTATGATGCACATGTTTGCAGTTAAAAAGAAGATGTACGACTTTTTTGGTTAGTTTAAAAAACCCATGAATAAGTTAAAAAGACTGTATGTTAACTGTATGTTTTATAGGTGCTTTTAATATTGCTAATTTAGAAGACTTGGTAGGTAGGGGTTGCCCAATCACCTTTCCTCTGATTATATGTGCTGAGGTGCTCTGATATGCACTGCCTTGTTTATACTTCATCCTTGCTTTTACTTATTGATATATATATATATTTTTTTTTTTTTTAAGATCTGAAATTTATATCATGCTGTCTCTCTATGGCCAGAGAACTTGGTAGATAGGGGAATTCAAATCACCTGTCCTCTGAGCCGAATTATTTTACTGTATTTATAAGAAATCAGGATCTTTACAGACTCAAATGTATCTTTAATTTACATATCTTTAAATTTTTGATCATTATTTAGATAATTGTAACTTAACAATTTTTACTTAATCACATTCCGTTATCTTAATAAAAAATAATCTCATAGTGTAATGTTTTTAATGAATATATGAATGAATCTGATTATAGTTAAATGTGGTCTTATTTTTTGTGTGTTTTTTTTATGAGCTTGTTTTCTCGCCTGCATGTTTGTATAGTTTTATTTCAATTTTGTTGTGCTTTTGTTTCTTAATGCATGTTTTGTTACATTAATACCCACTGTGGTACTTTTATATGTTCTGTCGTAAGAACAGCTCTTCAGAGCTAATGTTTCATGTTACATGTATACGACAAAAATAAAGTATCTCGTATCTTGTATCAAAGAATTTTTTACTTGACAGAACATTTGAAAAATATCACAGTAATTATTATCAAATATGCAATAAGAAACAGTATCAGTAAAGCAAATGCAATACATGATTAATCAAACAAAATCTTGCACTTATAAAAAGTTATGAAAGATTAATCACAGGAAGATATTGAAGTCTTATATTATTTATTTCATTGACATCGGTTGCATCTTTTATAAACCCACATTGTTGTGGTGGAAATGTTGCATTATGAGAGTGAACAGATAACATAAATTGAAGTTATATCCAAAGAGGCAGTTGCTATTCAGTCTAATCTGCCTCCATGAAAAAAGGTTAAATAGAGCTGTCGCAATCTATTATCAGCTGTCAATTTGACTTGTAATTCAGATTTGCCTTTTAGGCACTCGTAAGGGCAGAAAATGGTGAAAATTTGGGAGAACTAAAAATGTTCTTGTAATGAACCATCAGTCTGATGATTTTGATATATATCCATAAGATAATATCTTTAATACATACATGTCCTACAAGACAAAGGGCCATTGGAGGTGCTTAGAAATATACAGTGCAACATATGAATGTGAAAATTACCAAACATCTTCTAAGGAAATGAAACATCTAGTGTCATAATGATGATATGTGTTTCAGGTTGCCAAATTTAAGGTCAATTTCACAATAACTATTTATATAATTATTTTGTCATCTCTCTTCATTTCTGTGTGAATAATGAGAACAAAACATGAGGGGATTTGTTTCCTTTGTGATGCCTTAATTGTTTAAAAATAAATTTGACTGTGACAAATTTGGAGGTCGTAAATGTTGAGTATTTTCTTGAGCAGCATTGCATACAAATGTAACAGGTGAACTTAACAGTACAGTCCAATTTGGCCTTCATTTGTTGTTGTCGCATTTTATCAAAGCAACAATTCCACCATTGTATACCATATAACTTACAAGGTACAGATTATCAAGTCTTGTTGCCACATTCGGTGTCATTTGTACTGTTTTGTCACACTTGTACTAGTTTGACAGTGCTACAGGAACAGTGTATATAAACCCGTAGTTGAAAATATTTTTGTTTCTGTGTTCCAGGGTGTTAATAACTTGATGGCATTGCAGACAATCCTTTTGCAGACATTTCATCGTTACACACTAACATTATCTTCTAAAGGACAATTTGTACGAAAAGTGAATAAGGTTCACTTTCGTGAAGACCAGATTCGGTTTTATCTTCGAAAGCCTAAGATGACTAGTGAGTATTAAAAAAAAACCTCCCAAATAAAAGTTTACATAAAATAGAAAATCAGATTTAAGTTTATGGCATACTCAAACAAAACACTTTAAAACGTTGCACATGCAAATATTGGAGATTTATATATATATATATATATATATACCAGCAATGTCTTGAATTTGGTCAGTATGGACTTGTCTCACCATGATCAGATCTCTAAATATAAATGACTCACCATGGACCAGAGCCCTTTGTAAGGACAGTGCCATACAGAGCCCTTTGTAAGGACAGTACCCAACTGAGCCCTTTGTTAGGACAGTGCCAAATAGAGCCTTTTGTAAGGACAGTGTCATACAGAGCCCTTTGTAAGGACAGTGCCATACAGAGCTCTTTGTAAGGACGGTGCCCCAAAGAGCCTTTTGTAAGGACAGTGCCATACAGAGCCCTTTGTAAGGACAGTACCCAACAGAGCCCTTTGTAAGGACAGTGCCCCACAGAGGCTTTTGTAGGTACAGTGCCCCATAGAGCCCATTGTAAGGACAGTACCCAACAGAGCCCTTTGTAAGGACAGTGCCCCATAGAGCCTTTTGTAAGGACAGTACCCAACAGAGCCCTTTGTAAGGACAGTGCCACATAGAGCCTTTTGTAAGGACAGTGCGATACAGAGCCCTTTGTAAGGATAGTGCCATACAGAGCCCTTTGTAAGGACAGTACCCCATAGAGCCTTTTGTAAGGACAGTGCCCCATAGATCCTTTTGTAAGGACAGTGCCCCATAGAGCCCTTTGTAAGGACAGTACCCAACAGAGCCCTTTGTAAGGACAGTGCCCCATAGAGTCTTCTGTAAGGACAGTGCCCCATAGAGCCCTTTGTAAGGACAGTACCCAACAAAACCCTTTGTAAGGACAGTGCCCCATAGAGCCCTTTGTAAGGACAGTGCTATACAGAGCCCTTTGTAAGGACAGTGCGATACAGGGCCCTATGTAAGGACAGTGCCATACAGAGCCCTTTGTAAGGACAGTGCCCCATAGAGCCCTTTGTAAGGACAGTGCCATACAGAGCCCTTTGTAAGTAGTGCCATACAGAGCCCTATGTAAGGACAGTGCCATACAGAGCCATTTGTAAGGACAGTACCAAACAGAGCCCTTTGTAATGACAGTGCCATACAGAGCCTTTTGTAAGTACAGTGCCCCATAGAGCCCTTTGTAAGGACAGTGCCCAATAGAGCCTTTTGTAAGGACAGTACCTAACAAAGCCCTTTGTAAGGACCGTGCCCCATAGAGCTTTTGTAAGGACAGTGCGATACAGAGCCCTTTGTAAGGACAGTGCCATACAGAGCCCTTTGTAAAGACAGTACCCAACAGAGCCCTATGTAAGGACAGTGCCCCAAAGAGCCTTTTGTAAGGACGGTGCCCCATAGAGCCCTTTATAAGGACAGTACCCAACAGAGCCCCTTGTAAGGACTGTGCCCCATAGAGCCTTTTGTAAGGACAGTGCCCCATAGAGCCCTTTGTAAGGACAGTGCCATACAGAGTCCTTTGTCAGGACAGTGCCATACAGAGCCCTTTGTAAAGACAGTGGCCAATTGAGCCCTATGTAAGGACAGTACCACATTGAGCCCTTTGTAAGGACAGTGCCATACAGAGCCCTATGTAAGGACAGTACCCCATAGAGCCCTATGCAAGGACAGTGCCCCATAGAGCCATATGTAAGGACAATGGCATACAGAGCCCTTTGTAATGACAGTACCCAACAGAGCCCGTTGTAATGCCAGTGCCCCACAGAGACCTTTGTAAAGACAGTGACATACAGAGTCCTTTGTAAGGACAGTACCCAACAAAGCCCTATGTAAGGACAGTGCCCCACAGAGCCCTTTTAAGGACAGTGACATACAGAGTCCTTTATAAGGACAGTTCCCACAGAACCCTTTGTAAGGACAGTACCCAACAGAGCCCTTTGTAATGACAGTGCCCCACAGATCCCTTTGTAAGGACAGTGACATACAAAGCCCTTTGTAAGGACAGTACCCACATAATCCTTTGTAAGGACTATCTACTGTGTCAGACCCTTTTCTAACAACAAGATCACAGACCCTTTTCTATGAACACTGTCCTTTCTCAACTCTGTTGTCCACAGCTAGAGCCCTTTCTGAGAATCACCCACATCTTAAGAGTCCAAGGACCATGTCTACAGAGCCTTTCTAGGAGTTGTCTGCTATCCAGGAGCCCTTAAAAAGAAATGTCTACTATTTCAGAACCCATTTTAAAGATTGTCTGCTATATCAGATCCCTTTTAAAGGATTGTCTAGGATCTGAGAGCTGTTTCTTATACATATCTACAATCTCAGGGTCAAAGGATTGTCTATCCTGGAGCCTTTTATAAGGACCGTATCCAACACAGGCCTTTTTAAGAAACATTTTCTATCTAAGAAACATTTTCTATCTAAGAAACTTTTCTAAGTAATGTCTGCTATCCTGCAGTCCTTTTATGGGTCTCCTCCTATCCCACCAACCTTTTTAAGGACTTTCTTTGATCCAACAACTCATTCTAAGGACCCTGCCCCACAGATCTCTTTTTAATGGATGTGTTCTTTTCTAGAGATCAATCTAGGACTCATCTCCTATCCGAATGCTCTTTCTAAGGACGGTGTGTTATTGCAGAGACCATTTCGTGGACTGTCTACTATCCCAGAGACCATTCTAAGAAGGACCTTTTATCCAATTGATGAGCCCATCCTAAGCACCATGTCCCTAATAGCCATAGGAACTGTCTACTATCCCCGGTTCCTTTTCAGAGTTTTCTTTTATCTTAATGCCTTTTCTAAGAACTCTGCTATTGAAGGAGCGATTTCTTAGGACCCTTTCAGAGCTTTTTCTAAGGACTGCTATATTTCCCAGTTCCTCATGCAGACACAAAATGAATAACAGGTGAACAGTACAGGCCCATTGGGTCTCTTTTTTTTTTTATTAAAAATGATCAGAGTAAATGCTATAAATTTTCTCTCACTTTTGTTTTAAAGCTAAGAGAGTCCAGCCTCCTTGGAAGGTCCCTGAAGGATCAGATGATGTAAAGCTGAAGTTCTACAACAGCTTGACACGTCAAAAGGTAGGTTCGGACATTAAATACCGGGAGATACACCAATTAATCCTACAGGTAGGACACTAGATATTACACGTTTAGGAAGCCGGGAAATCAGGAGGAAGGCTTTTTTAAATTGAGAACATGAGACATGTTCATAAGAAAGTATGATCTCAACTCCATACTTATTAAAGTGATTAAATCTTCTGTACTCTTTTAAAGTGTGAAGAAATTTAAGAATTTGTGGACAACCCTTAATGAAACATTCATAATCTATCATTATTGAACAAAGGAGGCACATTCCAATAAATTCATCATCTTGTAAGGAATTCATTGTATTGATTTTTTTTTTACTATTAGTTCTTTATCTATTCAAATTTTAATTTCATTTGTACTAAATGTTCAGACAGACTTTAAGTTGAAAGCCAGTCTGTTGTCTTTATGTTGAATATGTTCTGTAGAATCATATTCAGTATTTGGTTTGGGTTTACCACAACATATATATCTTGAAAGATGCTTTGGATGAAATATCTGCCATCTCTTGGTCTGAATTTAATTGACTGTCATCACAAGTTTAGATTACTGGAGAATTCAATTGTCCAACAAGTTAAAAATGACAGCCTTTTGTTAGAATTACAAAGATATTCAGTCTGATGACAAGCTTTACTTTGATTTACGAAAGTCTTCAGTCTGATGACAAACTCTACTTGGATTTAAGAAAGTTTTCAGTCTGATGACAGACTTTACTTGGATTTACAAAAGTCTTCAGTCTGATGACAGGCTTTACTTGGATTTACGAAAGTCTACAGTCTGATGACAAGCTTTAGTTGGATTTACAAAAGTCTTCAGTCTGATGACAGGCTTTACTTGGATTTATGAAAGTCTACAGTCTGATGACAAGCTTTAGTTGGATTTACAAAAGTCTTCAGTCTGATGACAGGCTTTACTTGGATTTATGAAAGTCTACAGTCTGATGACAAGCTTTAGTTGGATTTACAAAAGTCTTCAGTCTGATGACAGGCTTTACTTGGATTTATGAAAGTCTACAGTCTGATGACAAGCTTTAGTTGGATTTACAAAAGTCTTCAGTCTGATGACAGGCTTTACTTGGATTTATGAAAGTCTACAGTCTGATGACAAGCTTTAGTTGGATTTACAAAAGTCTTCAGTCTGATGACAGGCTTTACTTGGATTTA